>NC_048222.1:110431059-110731059 GCF_002007445.2 Ailuropoda melanoleuca | reverse complement strand
TTTTAGGCCAGTGTGTTTTAGAGGGACTTTTTACACAATAAAAATAACTGACCCAGAGTCTATAGGTTTACCAAAATAACATGTTTTTTATACTCCCGTACAATCTATTCAGCAACTCTTATCAGTTCTCCCTCCAAAATCTGTCTTCAATATGTCCTTTTTACCACCCTGAATTTTTTTTGACTACTATGATCCTAGTCTAAAACATCATCAACTCTTGCATGAATTCCCAAAGTAGTCTCTTTGGAGATGTCCCCGTTTCTCCCTGTCTAATTAGTTCTCCATACATTAGCCAGTATGGTCTTTTGAAAACATTAATCAGATCATAACACTTCCCTGCTTCATAGCATCTGATGGTTTCCTGTCACACATATTCTAATATCCAAATCCTTTGTCATAAGCTGGTTCCTACAAATCTCTCTAATCTCATCTTGTACTGAAATTCTCTTTTCGGGTCCCCAACATGCAAAATGCAAGCTCTTTTGGCCATACGATGTTGTACTAAGTAGTCCCACTACCTAGAATGCCCTTCTCTTGGCTCTTCTTGGGCTGGTTCTTTCCAATTCTTAAGGTTTCAGCCCAAATTATCCTCAAAAGGTATTCTTGACACACAGCTTAAGGAGTCCCTCATCATAGTCAGCCTTCAGTGTGAGCATCAAAACTTAATTTTGCTGGATTAAAATGAAAGCCATTCAATACTTGCCAAATTATCAGGATGGCGAGAACAGGAGGTTCTATATTAGGTCCCCAACTGTTTATAAAAACAACACATACCAACAAAATCATTGTTTTTGCACATTTTGCAAACCAGGAGATCAGGAGGCACTGTCACAACTGTTGGCTGCAAAATCCTACCATCTTACTGCACATCCAGGGGCTAGAAAGGTATGGCTGCAATCGTCACCTCTTAGAAACATACTTGCCATAACTGTTGGCTCGAGAGCCACTCTGCACCCACTAGAACTTACTAGAAAAATAAGTGCTTCATGACCACTGCCTCCCTCATGTCTGAGTTCAAGTCTTTTATGAGTACATATCATGGGTAGAAACCATATCACATCCAGAACTCTAGCTTCTAGGGGGTCTAAAAATAACATTTTTAATTTTTGTTCTGTGCAGCTAGAAGATGCACTGGAAGGAAGCCGGAAGTGATGTTGCATGAGCCAATCTACCATATCTGCCGTTCTCCCCCACCACACTCCTACTGCCTCCTAATGCTCCCTGTTAATTACTTCATGAAATGTCTCACAATAGAAAATCACACATGCATGTATGGGTGTGCATGTGTAAAATTTTTCATTTTCCTTTCGTTGTGTTGTGAGAGAAACCTGCTCATGAGTGCAGGAACATTGTTCACAGAAGCACTCTGAATGATGGCTGGCCCATAGTAACTCCTCAGGGTTTAGAATGAAGGCATGATGAATAAAATACACAAATAAATAAATGTCATTTTGAAAACAATAGTCATTTTATGATACACACTTTCCCAGGGAGGATGCCTCTATAAATGTCGCTTCTTTTGACATGGCTTTCCAGCCGTCATGCTTAGCTCCAGCCTGCAAGCACTTCCTTCTAGTTTTTTACCTTACAACCTTGTCAGCACCTGAATCCTTCCCCTTTCAAGAAGGTGCTCTCACTCCTTGGTGAAAGTCTTTTCGAGCATGGTGGCAACCAAGGCATTAGCTGGATAAAGACTAATGCGCACCTGTATTCCACTTTTAGATTGTGTATGGGAGAAGAATAATAGTGGGGAAGGACTGGCTCCAGTTCATGAGCAAAAATAAATATGGTACTGCCATTTCTATTTCAATCTTCCCACCAATGAGACGGGCTGTGGATTCTTAATGAGCCCTATTTATAGTCATATCTTTTAAATATAAGAATTACTTATCATCTCAGTCAGCAACATTTTGAAGAAAGAATATTCCTGTTATATGCAGAACTCTGGCCCTTCCTAATAGATTTCATAAGTTCTCACGATTGGACTGAAGAATATCAGGTTCTTTTCTTCTCCCTCTGGAGTCCAGTGGCATCAACCAAGAACTACAGTGACTTTTAACGTCTTCTTTCTTTGTTTATCAGGGCGTGATGAAGGCTCTGATTAAATTCTTTGGATACATTCTGGTAAATTTGTGGGGTTAGGAATAATGGGGTTCCATCATTTTCTTATCGGAGCACCAATAAGGAAGTTCCGAGGGTAGTTGTCTAGAGTTTATCCTGTCCAGACAAACTTTGGCCATTGGTCTCTTAACCTGTGGAATCATGTTTATTTTGTATTGTTCTATAAGAGAACCATTAGGAGAAGTAAAAGCTGATGACCTGCCTCATTTCTGCATCTAATGTCAATTGGACAAATGAGTTAGTTATTTTGTGTCCTCTTCCCTATCTCTAATCACAGGCCCCATCTTACCTCAACATATTAGGGAAAATATCTTCTCATTCCCTTGAATCACTGTTCAGTGTCTAATGCAATATTTTATTGAAATATATTTGACATATAACATTGTATCAATTAAAGGTATACGGCATGTTGATTTGATACATTTGTTTATTATAATTGCCATGGTAATGATAATAGAACCTCTGTCATGGTTTTTTTTAGTGGTTTGAATAATTAAGATCTAGATTCTTAATTTAACCTCTATAAATCTGATCTATAATGTGGTACTACCCTAGGTCATAGAAAAAGGAAACAGAAGAATAGTAATTAAGTAGACTGTTCAGAAAAAACCAAAAAGAATGAAGTTTTAAGTGGGAAAATGAAACATTGGTAGAACACGCATACTATTGTTGTCTCACACTCAGGAGAATCAAAATAATTCTATCTTTGTTCCTAAATTATGGTCAATCTCACTTTGCAAACAGGTTCAGATGCAAGTCTATAACCAGGATAGGAAAAAAAGGTGAACAATTCACCTTTCTAACTGGAATATAATACAGAGATGAGGATGGTCATCTGTCCTTAGAGACTAAGTGAAAGAAAGTAAAGACAGATCCAATAGGCATAACTGAAAGAAAGAAAGAAGTTGTTTCAAATTTCTAAATAAGCAGAGAATGTCTATTAATCCTGTAAATGTAGACCCCTAGCCCAAATGCATGGAAAGGGCTCACCTTTCCTGGTGCCATTTTGGTGGACCAGTCCTAGGTTTAGCTTGATATGTGACAAGGGAACTATCCCTGTTCCATGGGAGGCCAAGGCCTACAGTGTCATGTGGCTCTATTCTCTTAAAGCAGTCAGAGGGAGCAACAGGAATGAGGACTTCCAAGATTTAGGCTTTGGTCAAAGTGGGTAGATGTTAAAATAAATGTTGATCTTTGGTGTTAAAGGGAAACTCGGGAGCTTACTATACAAAACCAGGAAGAGTCCTTGAAGCTTTTAACCTTCTTTTCAGAGTCTAGAAGTCACACATATGAGGCTTTAAGTTTATTCTAAACTCTTCAGTCTGTGATAGACAATAATGTGGTTTCTGTTTTTGCTTGCTATATTGCCTGTCTGTGTTTATTTGTGGGTTGCAGCTAACTGATCACACACCATATCTGTTCCATTGCGGTAGACCAGCACTATTTGCTTTCTTATTTTCCTGGAGGTTGTTTGTAAAGTGTTTCCAGACGTCAAACAAATAAGTTATTCCAAGCACTCTTGTTTTCTAAGCATTTAAGGCACCTCCTCCAGGGACTTGGATTGAAACTCTGATCTGTTGATTTAGGTGGCTAAAGCAGATAGATGGAAGATGGGTGGCTGGATGGACAGATAGGGTAGATGATAGAAGATAAATATGGATGAACTTATTTTTTAAAACATTTGTCTATAGATGAGAATTAATTCTGCAGTTGTACATTAAGATGGGGAAGGGAGGATGTGGATAATGAGTACGAAAGGACATTAAAGGGAAAGAGAGAGAGAGAGACACCAAGAAACAGAGTGAAAGTCAGTTCAAGTGGGTGACTGTAACCTCTGGCAAGAGATCAGACAAACAAGTTCAACCCAAAGTCAATTTAACTTTATTGGACCACACTGTCTCAGGCAATTAGAAAAATATTTGTAAAACAACAGATGAGAAAAAAGAACGTGGAGCCCAATAATGCAAAACAATGTTTATAAGAGAGAAATCATGCAGTGGGAAGAGTAAACACAATTATTCTATCAGCACCTCCTGTGTTTCTAAAGATTACTTAACTTACATGTAGAGAGCTCCTCTGAACAAACAGACAAAATAGTTTCTTTAGGTTTAGAGCATACTCCTACCCCTAAAATGGTTAGTTTTAAGCCCCCTTAAAACCCTCTAAAACCAAAAACCTTGAGGAATTTTCAATTTTGGGGAATTAGAAATAATTACATCCTAGATTCCCTGGAATTACGGATTCGTTTTAGGCCAATTGATAACACCAAGCCAAAGGAAAAATAAAAATTGTCTTTATAGTTCCTATTTTGCCTTGCATTTTATGTTAAGTGAAAAACTGATGGACAGCACACAAGCGATAGCCCCGAAGTTGAGACTGTAATAATAAGCTTATTTGGAGAAGAGATTGCCCTTTAACTCTTCATTCAACTGGGCTTTTGAGGTTCTTAATTCAACTCCAGTGTTGTATTAGATAGTTTAGCCTGTTTTGTCAAGTCTTTTTTTTTTTTTTTAATTTATTCGACAGAGATAGAGAGAGCCAGCGAGAGAGGGAACACAAGCAGGGGGAGTGGGAGAGGAAGAAGCAGGCTCACAGCGGAGGAGCCTGATGTGGGGCTCGATCCTGTAACGCCGGGCCGGGATCACGCCCTGAGCCGAAGGCAGACGCTTAACCGCTGTGCCACCCAGGTGCCCCTGTTTTGTCAAGTCTTACGAATTGCAGTAGCTGAGTATGTTGTAAAGCTGGAAAACATGAAGCACTGGAAGCTTTACCATCTTCTATCACACACTCATACTCACTACTCCTGGTCTGTACCTAATTCATGTCCATGTTCAATAAATGGTCGTTCTGCATATCTTCTTCCTCCAAATTCCTCTTTTCCCCAGGACCCATTCTTTCAGCAGGACTTTGTCATTACCTATCCTTTATTCTTACTTAATCCCTCCTAATCACCAAATTCTATGCCTGCTATTTAAAACAAAATGGTCACATAGTTTTCTTTTCTGCTCACACACACAAAATAATATCTATGTAAAAACAAGATGAGGTTGATGGTGGCCTTTCATTTCTGCCATGGACATTCCAGTTAGTATGTCAACCCTCAGATCAAGTTCTGCTTCCTTGGAAAAGCAATATGTGTAAAAATCTATGCCAGGTTCTCTTTATTTTAAAAACTATTACGAAATGCGCACAAAAATATTTTTCACATGTGACTCTTAAAGAGGCATTAGGTAATAAAAACTCAGATTTCTAAGATTTCTAATACTGATTATATTCTTCAATATTTCTAGGATGGGACTTCATTTGTAATCATCATTATTCCTTGAAGTCCAATGAGTCCCTTGACTTTTTAAAAATGTCTTTAAGGGAAAAGAAAACCATTCTCTATGCATTTACCATGATTTTGAACAATTAGTAGAGTTTGGAGACTAACAGAAGGGATGGCTGCATCACTTAGTGAGAAAATACTGAGAAGTAGAAATACCAAGTAGATGGTAAGTTGGAATCTTTATACATGTGTCTGTATATTTGTTCACGAGCATATTCGTGTGTGTGAGTGTGTTTCCTGCTGCATCATTCTGCTTTGAATAGTGTTAGAATTTGAGGTATTTATTATGCCCCCCAGCCAAAACAGTGGAAAAGGGAAGCTTCCATGGGCATCTGGTCACTTTTTAAGTACTATTATTGAATCAGTGTTCTTGGAAGAGACTGATGTGGTGAAACAGTTCTGTTAATTTCCCCTGAAGAATGTCACATTGGGTAATGTTCTGTGGGTGGTCATGTAATGAGACACTGGTGTCTGTCTATGACACATACTGTATATGAAAGGAGACATAGATAAAGGTAACTTGAATTCCATCCCTCTCAGTGTTTATATGATGCTTATCACCATGCTATCTAGACACCCAGACTAGAAGCTTTACAACAAGAAAAATTTCCACCTCCATTCAATTGAAATCAGTGGACAGTGAGTCTGGGCAAGCTCTTGAAGGGTTAATATGCACACATGCTTCTGGGTAGTCAGAGATGAAAATGGACTGACCCAAGTGGCAACAATTTCCCCATTTCCAATAATGTAAGCAACTGCTTCAGTGAAATACCACTGGAAATGAATCTTCTATATTATAAACATATTCTAAGTGCATTTGCAGGCATCTAGCTATTTAAACTGTTTTTACCCAAACCAGTGACTTTTGTAAAAATATGGCTATTCACAGTCCTAGTTTATTTTGAAGAGTAATGGCATGGAAAATTTCAAAGGAAAATATTTAGCTATTTTTCCTGTAGGAGAAAGCAAGTGTTGCAGTGATTCTGCATGTGTGTGTGTTGTGTGTATGTATACATGTGTCTATTCTACATATATATATACATATATGTGTGTGTGTATATATATAATTTTTGATTAAAAAGAATTGAAAGTACATATTCCTCTTTTGTATGTAAATGTAACTTTTAATAACATTGTCCCCAAGATGTTTCCTTTTCCCTGTCCCGTGATGGAATTGACACAATAGAGCGTGTTGTTGACTAAGACTAAACATCACAAAGTCCAAACGGACTTTTTACAAAGTCAAATTATAACAATAATGAGGCTCTTCAAACATCTGTATTTTCTTTTGGAGAGTCTTTCACTTCCTTCCTCTTTCTAGCCCCTAACTTCCTTTGTTTTCTTTTAGTCTTGAACTGTAACCGGGACATTCTGGAACATAGATTTATTCATTTTGACCTCAGCTGTGATTAATCCACCCGAGACAAAGATCAACTTCTGGCAAACACTGGTTCCCTCTCCCTTATATCAATAATGCCAACTCACCTAGTTGTTTGCAGTATCTGCTTTAGGTGTGGCTGAAAAAGAAAATCCAGGGAGCAAAAATGCAAAAATTATCTGATTCATTTAATGAATACATACTGGATACCACTTATGCATAGACACTGGGTAGGCAGTATCCTTAATTAATAGGTACCAATTTTACTGTACTTGAAACTCTGAAATGCAAATGAGGCTTAAGAGAATGATGAATAGCTTACAGGCCACATTTGTAAGTCCTGCTCTTGTTCCACCATATGGTATAGAAGCAAAATTATAATTCTCTTCGGTTGGGAGGAGGTCCTTGTGTACATTAATCAAATGCACTGGCAGCTGAGATGAATGAAACCTTAGTTAATACAAAAACCTCATTGGAACCATTAGTTCTGACCTCTTTATCAAAACTTTTACTCAGGCTGCTAACAATTAACAAAATTGATGAATCTAAGTTTCAGCCTCTGCCTTTGTTCTACTGGTCATTTGTCAATCAGTAGCACTTATTGAGAATTCACTGTATGTAGAATATTGTGCAGACCGAGCCTCCAAATCCTGCTAAGGGAAAATGGCTTGAAGAAGTATTAATAGGCTTCTTGAGACAAAGTTGTCACTTTTGCTAACAAGTTAGCTCAATGATTATGAAATGGGGTTCTTTGGACCACAGGCCTTCTCAGCTTCGAATCTACTAACACATTGTTAATATCTAAGAAGAGGATTCAGTATTCAGCACTTACCTTCACTATCCTTTGTTATCCAAGCACTAGTTAATGTCTCCTGGAAATACTTCTCTCTGAATCTCAATAGAAGCCATGGTCTTTGCATTCCGAAGGGGAGGTTAATATCTCTCTTGTAGCATTTATTACAGAACTGTACATTTTTAGAGTAAAGAACATCAGAGATCAATTCACCCAGGGCTCCCAAAACAAAGTCATTGTTAAATTTTCCTTGGCAGTCATTAAAAAATGTGAATTCTCAAAGTCTGCCCCTGCTCCAAAGACTTACTGACTTAGAATATGGATAGATAGGACAGGAACTCTCAAGGGCCTGAGCTCACACACAAAACACACACAAAAAAAACAACCAACCAACCAAAAAAACACAACAATAAACAAAATATATGGAGAAACTAAGCGTTTCTAAAACTGTGGTATACACATTTAATACCAAATCGGATGACTCTGTAGGATATTCCATGGGAGGCCACGTGCAGCCTGCCTTGCTTTCATTCATGGCCTACAGATTCATGTCTCTGAAGTTCTTTCACAGTAGAGGGACTGGGGGAGGGACATCTTTCAGACAGTGGTTCTCAGCCTTCACTACACATTAGAATCCCCCAGGGCTTTAAAAATACTGATGCCCAAGCCTCACCACAAGATAATGTCTGGAAATACTTTCTAGACAAAGGTATTTTTAAATCACTCAGGTGGTTCTAAAACGTAACCAAGATTAGGACCTACTGCTGGGGGAAAGGAGACAAGGAGAGGGATGTTTGTAGATGCCCTTTGCTCATCAAGATGAAGACAGAAGTGACCCACAGGCTGAGGGTATCATTGTATTCATTTTTCCTGTATTGCAAGGCTAGCATACTGAATAAAAAGTGAGTTAATTAAAAAAAAATCAACTAGTGGCTAATAGAGCAGGTGGTAATCCAAGATGGCAAAAATTGGGATCGTGGGATGTAGATGAATGAGGTTTGGCAAAATCTGTCAGCGGTGAGAGCAGAGAGGAGCAAACGTGCTGAAGGGAGCTGGGTCACAGTAATGATGACCCAGGAGACAAGATCCTGCTCCTCCGGGTTCCTAGAGCTCCTATCATTCTTCTGTTTAGCTTTTCCTTAGTTCCCACATGAAAGAATCCAAATGACTAACTTCTCTCCTATACCTGTGAATAGGTTTCCTTCTCACAAGCAAAAAAACTTCCTAAAATAATTTCCTTCATAATAAAACTATGTGAGATCATATAGATAATAAATGTATGTATTGTTCCTTAAGTATGGGTCTCTACTTTATGGTCATAATATTTAAGCATGAAATCATATCCAATTGTGTATTTTTAAAGTTTAAGAAGGGTCTCTAGCTGCTCCCTGTCTAAGGCAACTCTGGCAATCAGCTGACCATACTAGATCTTGCTTGACCCCCAGAATGGCACTTCTGCACATGGTCTACATTGGAAGCATTGCTCTCCTAGATTAAAAAAAGAAGCTAGACAAAAACCTCTGTATAAGTACATATCATATATGCGCGCGCGCACACACACACACACACACACACTAAAACAAATATAAGTGTACCCAGATTGCAGCAGTCCAAATGAGTAGAACAATAAATAGGTGAGAATTAGCATCTTACCTATGGGGAAGACTTCATGAAGCAGGTAAAAAGTAATTAGTATTTGCAAAAAGGGCAAAACAGTTTTGGTGAAAGATAGGACAGGACTTCAGGGAGGGGCATGGACTTGGGTGATAAATGTGTGAGCAAATAAGGAGATGCTTTGTTTGATTGAAGGAAGACAGTAAAGAGCCAAATAAGGCAGCATTCATTGGTTGGTGCCCTGCCATAAAATCCATGACCCAGATTTTAAATATGGTTCAAGAATGTTGTAGGAAACCTATTAGCATGTTAAAATGTTATTATTTTAAAGCTAACATGCATTAAAAACAAACTGTGTTTAAGGCACAGTGCAGAGTACTTTCTACCCTTTGACTCATTTATTCCTTCCAGCACATCCACACAGTTGGGATGAACATGCCCCCCAAGACGCTAGGGAAGAAATGGAAGGCTAAGGATGTCCATTTTGCCCAAGGTTGGTTAGTGTTATGGCTAGAATTTAGACACAGGCCTTAATCCTTAGGCTATACTGTGAGTGTCAAAATACATGTGAACTAGCTCCATTGGAAAAGAGAAATCAAGTGGCCTCATTAATCCACTTCCTGGATCCTGAAATTTGTTTTGCAAGACTTATTTTTCTCTCATTAAAGTTGATACAATAAAAATATGCTAGAACAGAAATTTGGACAAGAGCCTAAAGGTTATGAAAACTACGCTATAGGAATTTAGAGAATCTGAGGTGTTGCAATGATTAGAAATGTGTGTTTTATAAAACATGTATTAAAATTCGAAATGTTTATTGTTTAGTTAGAAGTTAATGATTTAAATTGATAAATTAGCTAAAACACTGCCACGAGGTAAGCTGTGTTAAGCACATTCTTTAAAAACTTTCAAAGATCATGTTTTCTCTGAAAATATATAACTAAATATATTGTATAGGAAAAAAATGACTAATGAATACATGCCAACCATTTTTCAAATTAATCCATCCTTTTCAAATGCTTCACATCCATGTCTCAAGGGAACTTACATGCTTAGTAAAATTCTCCATTTTCCTAAAGGACTTGGAAAGAATTTTACTTGCTAGATCTTACAGGAAAAGAAACAAAGATTTAGTGGGAAAACACCCAAGATGACAGGGGTATTGTTCAGGTAGAAACTCTTTAAGGAAGGAGGGTGATAATCACCTTCCTAGGTAAAGACACGTGGGGATAAACATAGGAGAAGAGCTTTGTAGCCCAAGCATCTATGATCATTTCTTACTTCTACCTTCATTAGTCTATTCTGATCTCATTGATGATGTATAAAGTTTTGCTGAAGTTCATATCATGGAAAAGAAAAGGAAAAAAATTGCATTTTTCAAATCCTTTGTATTTCTGCTAATTTGCATGTTTGTGTCAATAGAAACACACAAAGATCCAGAATCTTCCTTCTCTTTTTGGGCTACGGTACATTTTCCAGATATTTTTATTCTGGGTCATGGAAACATTAAAAAATAAATGAAAAAAAAGAGAAAAAAACAGAAGTTCTCTGAGAGGCTAGTTCACATGAACTCGGATGATTCCAATTACCTTGCCATGTTTGAATTTATCTATCTATACTAACAAGCCATGTGCTTTTGAAAACCTCTATAATAATATGCCACATATAATCAAAATTACATAATTATACAATATAAAAACGATTACTTAAATAACATTACCGGTTAACCCTGGTAATTACCTGTACATGTATGTGGGCAAATAGGCAATTTCACTACAGAAGACAGCTTTGTTTGAATTTTTTTATGATGAATTTCTGGCAGTTTCAAAAAAAAAAAGAAAAGAAAAACTCTCAAAACTAAGAAGGCACAGCTTTGATTGCTTGGCCTGTGAATAAACTTTCCAGAGGGCTTTTCAGATTTGGCACAAAATAATGTTGCAAGCCAAAGAACCAAAGAGAACTTGCTGAAGAAAATTTATGTTGGGTTGGTAAATAATTCACAAGACTTTATGTTGGTTCGAAACTTTGAACAGGAGATACTGTAATTGAGAGTAAAGTTGGGAGACCTAGATATGTGTACAAGTGAAATCGTGCTTGTCTCAACTAATAATAGGGTTATATCAGCCAGATAAGGTCCTCTAGAATCCCTGCCGCCCAGGAACTGGACCAGGAACAAGAACAGAGACAGGGAGACATGGAAGCTCAGAGCTCTTCTCTGAGGAAGGACCAGCTCACTCATACCTAACCCTGAGAAGCAGCACCCCCCAAAAATATTTAAATGATATGAGTACACAATAGATTGTGTCATACACTTGGTTAATTTAGTTGAAGGAGGAAGCTGTTTTCCAAGAAAAAAAAAGAAACATAAGCTCACCAATTTAGTGACAAATAAGTCCAATGATTTGATTGAATTGACCTCCACTCAGTCACCAAGGAACCCAGTTGTTGGGTGGGGGTATAGACCTAGAGTATGAGGCAATCCCCTACAACTTCCTTGGGTGCTCTTCCAATGGCTAAATGTGATGAACAAGAGTAAATTTTGACGGAAGTTGAACAAAAAGATGATACGTCAATAAAAGCACAGCGTAAAACATTGATGGTAACTATAGGCTAAGAAAGAACTCGTTCAGTGGAAAGTTTTAAAAACTATTTTCTCTTGCTTTACTTTGCTTTGCATAAATAACCTTCCTCTTAAAATCTGGCTCAGAATTTAATTCGGTTTTTCTCTTTGTTCCTAAGCTTGTTGAGAGGTAGTGGGCTTTACCTGAAACTATTGATGGAGATCCATACATAGCATCAAAGAAAAAAAAAGATGATTTATCAAAGAGAGACTAACTTTTCTCCCTTATACTTCTTTTTTTTTAAAAGATTTTATTTATTTATTTGACAGAGATAGACAGCCAGAGAGAGGGAACACAAGCAGGGGGAGTGGGAGAGAAAGAAGCAGGCTCATAGCAGAAGAGCCTGATGTGGGGCTCGATCCCATAACGCCGGGATAACGCCCTGAGCCGAAGGCAGACGCTTAACCGCTGTGCCACCCAGGCACCCCTCTCCCTTATACTTCTGTTCCCTGATCTATCACTATAGCACAAGCTTCTTAGAATTTCTCAGCTAGAAAATGCATAATAATTTATATTTATTTTAATAAGACTATCTCTTTGTAAGGCATGGTGAAAATGGAAAGATAAGCTAAGCATACCAAGCAGCAGATAAATCAAGTTACATTTGGCTGAAGAGAAGTTTATAAAATTGACACTCAGCCCCAAACTAGCCCTTGAATTACCAAAAAGACACAAATGCAAACATCACATAGAGTGAATTACCAACACGAAGTGTCAGTTCTTTCCAGCTGTTTAGGTATGTGGCAATGAAATGATCCATGGACAAGAAAAATACACACGTTGGTTCTGCAATATGCACTAAATAATCTCAAGCAGGAACAGCCACACAAGTTCTAACACTTGTGTGCTCACACAGGGATTCCACGGAAAGGGGGTTAAGAAGGCACAGGGGGATAGATTGATCTTTTGGGAAAAAGAAAAAAAAAATAATAAAAGAATGAGGTTTGAAATTCTCCAGATACTAGCCCATGAACTCCATTTTTTTTTTTCAAGGAACAAAAGCCAAATTATGTCATCTTTGTCTCACTAATAAAAGCTTCGGAAAACACGACCACTAAAAACGGGTACATCCCAGAAAGATAAAGAAAACCAACAGAAATCTTACTTGAGACATTGAGATTTAAAAGATATTCCTATTTCCCTTTGATATTGAACTATTAATTGCTTTAAATTTATTTTAAAGAAAATCTAATGCCTGGTTAAGTCATTTGTAGGCAATTTTGTCATGTTGCTAGGTGAATAATAAAACTTCGGTGGAAGATCTAATGTTTACTTTTCCAAGGCCATAAATCATTCTGCTTTCCAAAGTTTTGAATTACGATGGCAACATTTTTGGCCAGGTCTGAATTTGCAAAATTGATGTTCAGTAATGCTGATGGCAGGATTTAAGCTTAGCTGAAAAGAGAAATCTGTGTGTAGCAGAAGCCCAGAGCAAAATCAGATTAGATTCACAAAATGCCTTACACGTTAATAAGCATGACTTGGTTGTTACAGTGCTTTATAATTTTCAAGGATGGCACACTGGTTGTCTTTTTTTTATGCTCCAAAAAATTCTGTTCTACTGGAGAAGATGATTATTGTCTCTACTTTACAAATGAATTACCAAGTTCAGAGAGCCTAAGCAGCCATCCTCCATTTTCTCAGATCTCTTCTTAGAGTCCAAAGGCCTGTGGTTGAGGGTTTGGGGCATGTCCAGGCGGCACAGACCCTCTGGGCCATCAGGTCAGGCTTCTGACCCACATTAGTCATTTGAAGGATCCCTGTGGGTTGCAGGTCTGTCACCTGGCCTGCATTAGGATGCAGTCTTTGGCACCAAGCTCATTATGGAGTAGAGTAAGGACCATGGAAGCAGGCTGGCCAGGGGAGTCTGTCCCAAACTGCTTTCCGCTAAGCTGATGATTCAGTCAGACATAATATTATTTTTTTCAAAATAAGTTTTTATGGGATTGTCTTTTAATGATACAAAGAACTCTCGATTCTCCTGAAACAAAATCTCCCCAAGGAAATGCTTGATGAGTCCATCATATTATAATTTAGCCACAGATTATATTTTGCCTGCTAAATTCAAATAAGCTTTGCTGAATAACCATGAAATTGTCTCATCCCAGAAAGGTTAAGGGGGGTAGTTCTAGAATCAAATCACCTTGTATTGAATCTCAGACATGCTGCTTGCTAATTGACTGGTTTTTGGTAAATTATCCAATCTCCTTTTCTTTAGTTTCCACTTCTGAAAAATGGGAATCATAAAAAGAATGCTTACTTCATAGCGTTTTGTGAGGATTAAATAAAATAATCCATGTAAAACATTTAATGAGTGCATTATAATATGAGCTCTTATTTGGGATGCTTTTTAGAGACCCAGGCAAAATTCTCTATGTGACAGAACTTAACCATATCCTAATCATCATCCTCTCACGAGCCCCAGACAAACACCACTTTACTTTCTTTCTCTATAAGTGATTTAGCTTTTCTGGACATTTCATGTAAATGTAATCATACAATATGGGACATTTTGTGCCTGGCTGCTTTCACTTTGAATAATGTTTTCAAGGTCATACACGTTGCAGCAGGTATTGTTAGTTCACACCTTTTTACAGCTGAATAATATTCCATTGTATGGACATACCACATTTTGTTTAATCATTTATCAGTTGATGGGCATACGGACTATTTCCACATTTCTACTATTACGAATAATGTAGCTACAAATATCCATGTACCAGTTTTTGTACATGGTACAAAATTATAGGTACCTATAGATAGGTACATACCTATCTATAGAATTGCTGCGGTAGAAGATAACTCTGTGTTTTAACTTTTTAGAAAACGCCAAGCTCTTTCTGAAGGCGTTTGCACCATGTTACGTTCCTACCAGCAGTGTATGAGGTTCCAATTTCTCCACATCCTCACCAACACTTGTTATCGTCCTTTTCGGAAAAAAAGGACAACTAGCCTAGTGAGTATGAAGCAGTATTTCACTGTGATGTTGCTTTGTATTTCCCTGCTGACGAATGATGCTGAGCGTCTTGTCATGTGCTTATTGGCCATTTGTATATCTTCTTTGGAGAACTGTCTATTCAAATCCTTTGTCCATTTAAAAAAATGCTTTTTGTCTTTTTATTATTGAGTTGTAAAGGTTCTTTATATATTCTATATACTAGATCCTTATGAAATATGCTATTGGAAAATATTCCTTCCCATTCTATGGGTTGTCTTTTGATTTTCTCTGTGGTGTCCTTTGAAGAACAAACTTTTTTTTAATTTCAAAAAAGTCTAATTTATTTGTTTTTTTTAGGTGTCATATCTGAGAAACCAGTGCCTAGTCTAAGGTCAAGAGATGTACACGTACTTTTTCTCTAGATGTTTTATGGGTTTTGATCCATTTTGATTTAATTTTTCTATATTGTAGGAGGCAAGGGCCCAGCTTCTTTTTTTTACTTGTAGATATTCAGCTGTCTTGTCACCATTTGTTAAAAAGACGACTCTTTACCCATTGGGTTATCTTGCCACATGTAAAATTAATTGACCATAAATGTATGGGTTTATTTTATTTTTATTTTTTTAAGATTTTATTTATTTATTTGACAGAGAGAGATGGAGCACAAGCAGGGGGAACAGCAGAGAGAGAAGCAGACTCCTGGATGAGGAGGGAGCCTGACTCAGGGCTCAATCCCAGAGCCCTGGGATCATGACCTGAGCCGAAGGCCGATGCTTAACCAACTGAGCCATGCAGGTGCCGCTGTATGAGTTTATTTATAAATCTAATCCATTTCGAGTTAATTTCTGGGTATGGTGTGAGATCAGAGTCTAAGTCATCCTTCCAAGTGTGACTATCCAAATGTCTTAGTGCCAGGTGAAAAGAGGTCTATCTCTTCCCTATTGAAATTGCTTTGACACCTTTGTCAAAAATCAGTTGATCATAAGTAGAGGGTTTATTTTTGAACTCTCAATTCTTTTCCGGTGATCTATGTGTCTATTCTTAGGACTTGATTTATTTTAAAATTTCGTCAGTAGACAACCACAGTGAAGGAATATGTTCTGCTCACATAGGCAATTCCACGTCACTTTTTCTTCTAAAGAAAATAAAGTAAAATAAGACAAAAATTAAACTAAGAAAAAAATGTAAAGTAAGGCACAGGTTAAGTGAAGCAATGGACTACTAGAAGAAGAGCCCTGGAAATCATAGGAACTAAATGTGAACTTTAACCAGCAGAGTTAAGATAATGGGAATTTCCAGTGGATAGCTTCCCATTTTGCTAAATAAAGAAAGATTGATTAAGAACATGGAAAAAATAAAAGGTGAAGGTGTGGGGGTTTGGGTGGGGACTCTATCGGTACTGATAGTAGATTGTATCATGGGCTACATCCCTGAAATTCATTATCCTGCCACCAAATGCATCTTCATGATTCCCTTGGCAGTGAGCTAAATTAAAGAGCAGGGAAAAGGAAAGAATTGTTGGCAGAATTCTACATGCCGTCAGTGGTAGCCAGTGTCCCGGGAAGGAGGACTCACAGAACATTACCATTCTTGATGCAACGCACATGTTGTACTAGGAAAGGAATGTAGAGAAAACTCTTGACACACAAAATAGGATTTGCATATGCTGGCTTAGCTGATGGACAATAGAGGCTCCTGTACCTGCCTCGGGCATTTTCACTCCACTTGTGGTCAGTCTTAAGGAATTCTGCCTATGGAATGTGGGAAACTTAAAAAAAAAAAAAAATCAGGCTAAAAGAAATGCAGCAGGAGCGACACTCATATACTCCTCTTCTCCAACAGATCTGATAGAGAACACGTTGGAAGAAACCATTATAGGAAAGATGGATAACTAGGTTTCATTTTTTTCCAGTTTGGCCGAAATTTCTAGTCATTTTTATTTAATAGTGTGATACAGAGGATAAACATACTGAAAAATGTCATAGAGTTGAAACTAGAAATATGCTAGTTCAGTAACAAAAAACAATGAGTAAACAAGAGATTCATTCTGTGTTCTGAAGGACAAGATAATGGCGCTTGCCCCCATGTAGAGAGAGCCTTAGAGGTTTCAAGAGTCATGTGACTATTTAATAAACTCTACCTAGCTACTTGAAAGAATTTTTCAGAACAACCACCAAAAAACCCCAGACTAGAGGCAGAAGAGCGGAGTGGTTAAGAGAATGGCCACCAGGGCAAGACTCCCTGAGTGTGATTTCCAGATTTGCTGCTGACTGCTGTCTTTGTGAATTTAGGCAAGGAATGTAACCTCTCCCAGCCTCTGTACCCTCTTCTGTACCCTCTTCTGCAAACACCGTCACTACCTCGCAGACTTGTAGTGAAGATTAAATAGGTCACTAAGTGGAAAGTGTTCATGAATATTTGAAACATTAAAGGCTATGTGGGTGCTTGCTATTATAATCCCTCGTTTTCTATCATTATACCTACTTTTCAATTCCAACTGAAAAAAATAGGAGGTGAGGAAAGCTTAAAGAGATCAGTTTATCCTTGGTGCACTGGGTGTTATACGCAAAAAATGAATCATAGAACATTGCATCAAAAACTGGGGATGTACTGTATGGTGACTAATATAACAAAATAAAAATTATTAAAAAAAGAGATCAGTTTATCCCACTTTTGTAGTAAGGTTAGCAATAAAATGGTATCAATATTATTCGATGATAGCTAATAAGAAGTCTAATTTGATGTTTAGTGGAGCATTAAAAGTGCTAATTACATGGTGTTCTCGATTTACAGTGAAATCAGCACTCTGAAAAGAAGAGTAAAATGTAGATAAAACTCCTTCACAATGAAAAATAAATCTATACTTATGGAGCTAATAAGTATATGTTACTTTTGAAACTTTGGCATATAAATGATTTTTTCTAAAATAGTTCTTATGCAGGAAAACGGAACAGGGAAAGTCAAGTTTACACTATTCTCATAGTAGATGTGTTATAGAAAAGTTAGATATAAGCAAGATATTTGAAAATTTAATAAAGTATTAATGGTCTTTTTTGTGAAGTAACAGATCCTTTCTGTCATGTGAAAACCCATGCTAATTTAATTTGCATATACAGACAGGTGTTTAGAATTTAAAGTAAGATCAAGCAACATTTGTATAAACAGAGGTAAATGTGTGGTTTCTAGAAGTCTTGGCATCTCTAGGTGATTAGGAGAATCAATGTCCCTTTTCTTTGTGGTCACTAAGCCTCTGGACCCATCACAGGAGAAAGAGATGCCCTCCCAGGCTCCGGCCAATGTTAAAGTCAAGGCATGACTTCTCCACGTGGCCAATGGAGTTTGGGACTAAGGAAATTGTACTCTCTTTTCTGTAGGCTAGAGACGGGCTGCCAGTGGCTCTCTCAGGAGACCATGCTGTCTCGTTCAAGTGCATGCTGGCACTGCAGCCGGCAGGTTCACTGCTCTGTCTTTACTTTACAGGTGACCTAGTCCTCTTTTGCACTCTGCTTTGTCTCTTATTCCCTGTGCTACCAACATGTGCGGAATCTTGTGTTTAAGAACGTTTCCTAAGGTAATTTTAGCCTCCTCCCCGCTTTCCTTCTCCATTCCTCACCATCCCCCTACCTTTGCCATAAAGTCAGTTTCTATTTACCCCTCTTCCCAACCTGGCTGCTAGAGTTCCTCCGGCCATCCTGTCAGAGTTTTATGGTTTGTTTGCACCTATGGTATGTAATGCTACACTGTTCATTGTGGTTGCCAAGCAATGGCATGTCATTAAGCCCCAAGGGAATCCTAAGTTCCCAAACACACTCATTCAAGAAGGTCACCCTTGAGACATCTGTCTTCCTTTCTGACCTGCTGCCGATAGACAACAGCTGTTGGGCCATACTCAGCTCCTATCATGTCCATGGTCTACCGCAGTTATTACACCCCCCAAAAATCACACACTTCCTTCAGGCTGATACAATTCTTCTGAGATGCTAACCACAACCATACCAGTTGGGTCTGTTCGTGGGCAGAGTAATTCCCCCTGAGGAGTTCTGGTCACTGTTCCCAGGAATGCTATCATCTAGACAGACTGTGAACCACCAATAAGGAAATACCTTCCCTGAGGCAATCCTGGGTCACCCTTGTCTACAGTACCCAGAGCAGTTCACAGCTGTCCTCCTAACAGCTCTCCATTGTCAGGCCCAAGGGAATAGGTCTCAAAACTCTTGTTTGGTGTGCAGTGCCCACCTCAAGCTCCATTGTTATCAATCCTGGTCTTAGGCAAATCGATGTATTAGCGTATTAATTCCCCCTACACAACTTGCCTCTTGTCTCCTTTTGCTCACAATCGTTCACCTGGGTAGCATCCCCTCCCTCAGTTTCTCCTCACTGGCCTCAGTCTAATTGTCCTTCAAATTCAAGCCCTAATCCCACCACCTTCCATGGACCCTGCCCCCAATGGACCCTGCCCCCAACTGACCCAGCCCTGTGAGATTTAGCCCTTTCTCAATCGCCTTAGCTCTTTTGCTACCACTGATTTGACCATTATCACATTTCCTCTATAGAATCCCAATATTTAGAGATGAAAGAGACCTTAAATAATAATATACCTGTTTGCTCTTTTAAACAAGTGATTAACTGAGGCCCAGAGAATCTGAGTGACTTTTGCTAGGGCCCAGCTTCTCTTCCTCTGATCCTGAGGGGATCTGAGCCTCTGTTTCTTTATGGCTGGGGTCTTGACATTAAAGAGTAAGGCACTGGCTGCAGCTTCAAATAGAGAGAAAGGGGAGCCTAAGTCTGAATCCTGGATGAAGGAGGGCTCAGGAAGACCCAAAGTTTTAATTCCAAGGAAATAAGCCAAGACCAGCAATCAGCCACCAAATAAAGGGTTAACCACAGGAAGTAATCACATTTGAGTGACTAATTTGAGGAGTCGAAGCAGAAATATCTACTATGGCCACGGTATCCAAGGGCATTAGAAACCTTTTAAAAGTAATTAGAAAATTAGAACTTAGGGAAGAAGCTACTAGAAATTGCATTTCAGTTTATAAACAAAACTAACATAGTGGCAGTGGCAGTATATACATATATATATATATATATATATGCACACACACACACACATATACATATACATGTGTATGTATATATATATGCCAGGTACATGTATAAGTACATCTGTGTATCTCATGTATGAATATGTCTTCTCCTATACTTGATTGGACTTTCTTGAGGACCATGACTATCTTTGACACATTAACATTTATTTGGATCAACTAGCTGTATCTCGTTTGTGGTAGGCACACAATAAAAGTTGTGATAGGGATAGATATTTATGATAGAAAGTCTCATCTGGTCCTTAGGAAATTTTCTCAAGTAGCTATGCAAGTCATAAAGGAATAAGATGAGGACCTTAATGAGTATGAACTCTCCTGGGACTTCCTTTCTACTTCTGAGTGTTCTAGCTATTGCTACCTTCCTACCTCACTGCTCTTTTGAATGCCACACTCAAGCACCAAGTTTACATATGACTACAAGATGACATCCCAAGGCTTCTTGAGGTTCCAGAGGTCAGTCAATCCATGGGGCATCTGAACATCAAGGTCTTTCTGTGGCCTTTGGAAATCCCATCTGGTGTGGTGGTCTCCTATCAAGAGAATTGACATGACCTGCTTAGCAGACTTGTTGAGACAGACCCATGTTGGATTCGATCTAACTAGTGTGGACAAGTTAGCTGTAGTTTGAAATTTTTAGGATTCATTTGCAATTACAGTTGTCCGCCCTTATCTGCAGGGGATTTGTTCCAAGACCCCCAGTGGATGCCTGAAACCATAGATAGTACTGGACCCTACATATAGTACACTTTTCCCTATATATACATACTTACGATAAAGATTAATTTCTAAATTAAGCACAGGAAGAGATTAACAACAGCTACTAATAAAAAATAGAACAATTATAATAACTTTCTATAAAAAATGTTACATGAATGTGGTCTCTCAAAATGTCTTACTGTACTTACTCTCCCTTCTTGTGATAATATGAGTTGATGAAATGCCTACAAATGAGATGAAACGAGGTGAATGATGGAGGTGTTGTGATGTTGTGTTAGGCCACCATTGACCTTCTGACCTCGTGTCAGGGGAGAATCATCTGCTTCCGGACTGCAGGTGACTGAGGGTAACTGCTACTTCAAAAAGCACAACCGCACGTGAGGGGGGGACTACTGCACCATGCCAGAGCCATTCAGAGAGAATGATGTTGCAACTCTCAGAGTAGGCCTGCCTGAAGTCCTCGTCACCACCGCTCTCACTCCCGGGACCCCCTCATCCTCTCCTCTGTCTCCTTGCACTCCTGCACCTGTTGTCCTTTGGAGTACACACTCTCGACTCTGCCCAGGTAGAGCTCGCCTGGGGGGCATTCTCCATTCACCCTCCTCTATTCTCCTGCCAGAACTAGTCTCCTCCCAGGCAAAAATCTAGTGACAAAAATGCTCTGAATTAAGTGCGAAACACAAGCTGCCTGCTGCTCAGTAAGGAACAGCAAGACCACACCTGTCCTGAGGCGAGGCAAACTTGACTATGAAGGGAAAAGGGAAACTTTAAGCACTCACACCTCTTTTAGAAAATATGCCTAAGATGACATTCCTGTTCTGCAATAGCAAGGGGGTGGACCTGGATCATTAGGGAAATTTGATAGGCATGAGAAAGCACTTCCAAGGCCCCTCTGACCCCTGATGCTCTGTTCCGCTCAGACCCCAGGAAGTGGTGTGACTCTGGCCAACTGTCGCTCATCCATGGTGATTGGGGTGGGGGAGCATGACTAATGGGGCTCCTTTGTGAATTCTCAAGCCTTGTTTTAGTCATTAATTTCATCCTTCTTCCTCACCAAGCCTTTTACCAGAGCTGCTAAGTGGCCAGGTTGGAGTCTCAATCCCCAGCCCGCCCTCTGTTGAGGTGCTAACTCAACTGGGACAGAGGTCTCTCAGCTCAGGTCCAAGGACCACAGTAAATTAATGAAAAGAGACACTGAAAGATTCTTCAAAGTAAAGAGATTCCCAACTTCCTGGGAAAGGCTATGATAAGTGAAAGTCGGGGGAGTTGTGCCTGCCAGAAGCATATCACTTAATGTCAGGATTTAAGTACATGTCTTAGCCTAGACTTTACGCATCCTGGGAAGCCCCAGTGATTCACTTATGGGCAAGAGTAACCTGCCCCTACTCCTACCTCATGGTTAAATTCCTTCTTTAGATATAACTAGCGTTGATGGTAGACGAAGCATAAATGTATTCCTTTATATAAAGAGTCAGGAAGAAAAGCTGAGTCTAGGGAATGCCGCCTGAGCTGAGACCCATGGAGCAATGGCATCACCAGCAATGGCTTTGGTGTTTGAGGGGGCCAGTAGGAGCAGATGCCTCTGGAGTTCCCTGTCAGCTGTTGGCATCAGGGCATGCAAATGCTTTAAAACAAATCAACGAATCCTTGCATTAGTGTTCAATTGACAGCCCTCAGCTACTACCATAATGTGAGCCCCTCAGATATTACCTGTCCTCCCTACTTTCTCCCAATCCTTTTAATTGTAGAGCCTTTTCACAGGCGAAAACAGGCTTCCCATGAATGGTTGGAAAGATTTTTGCTTCTCTCACGGCTGTCTCTTTCTAAGTCTGTAGAAGAGCCAACTTTGTGGGGGACCAAATGATGTCATATTAGTCATGGCAACATTTTCAGCTGGTGAAAAAACTCCCTTCACCTGCAAAAATAAAATCGATATCGTTCTCCATACATTTTTATATCACGTCTTAGGAAAAAGAGTCTACCACCCAAACTCTTGACCATCACTTTATCCAGCAGTTGAAAAATGATGTTATGACTAAAAGGCCCCCATAAAGGACTAAGATTTAAGGAGAAAACAGATCGAGGGGAAAACATCAAAGAAATGCACTTCTCACGTAACTTTCCCAAAGAGAAATGACACTTTTATGTGAAGAGCCGCAAAAATGACATTTAAAATTCCTTTCAATCTTGGTCACAGTTTTATTTTTTTATTTTTATTTTTTTAAGATTTTATTTATTTATTTGACAGAGATAGAGGGAACACAGGCAAGGGGAGTGTGAGAGGAAGAAGCAGGCTCATAGCGGAGGAGCCTGATGTGGGGCTCGATCCCATAACGCCGGGATCACGCCCTGAGCTGAAGGCAGACGCTTAAGGACTGCACCACCCAGGCGCCCCTTGGTCACAGTTTTAAAAGTTCCAAAAAGAATTCCCCAAAATATGAAATATCTCCAAAATGTTTGTCAGCAATCTTTTCCATTTTATGTGAGTACATGAGGATAGGCATGACGTCTTTTCCTTATTTTATACGCTGCCTATTTTGTCAGCTAGAAATTGATAATTATTTTAATGGTATTGACAACAATCCTGCATTTCATTTTGTTGCTGTTAAATGTTCCTTGTGGTTACAATGAATGCATCTGAAGTAATAATACTTCTTTTGACCCCTTAAGTTGAGTGCCATTTATTATAATACAGTAGACGAGAAGGAGATTAACAGACAGCTTTTCCTGGGATCTACATTCCTCTCTAGTTGTACATTAAGTAGGGGGAAGGCTGCATCAGAGGGCGAGTAATATCATAATTAGATGCAGGTTGGCTATCTCACTTTGGAAAATTGGCTGGATGTGGAAAACTTAATGTTGGCAAACAAGAAAAATAATGGAACTGAATCCAAAGTACTGATAAATAGACACTTTTCATTGTTCATGTGCAGACAAGGGTGGGTAAAAGAACTTTGAAATTCCAAACCACCGGTATTCTCAAGTATGAAAACCAGATTAGAAGGAAGAGGCTATGCATATTTTAGTCAGCCTGCGGTCACTCTGGTTAAATGCTCACAACCAAACCACCAGGATTTTACCAAGTTCACAACAAACTTTCAAGGTTGATTTCTTTTGCAAATAAATACACAAAAGCCTTTTACTTAGATAGTTTAGATCATTGAGTCAATCAAGAACAAGTTAAAATTTGTAATCCCATGACAAGCCAAATCCAGATTTAAACCAGTTTGTAGGTCTTTACATGGAATAATTCTGGGAAAATAAATCAGTGTTTCTTTGTGTTTTTCTGTATGTTTGTTGTTTATTTCTTTACCGGAGTTTTCTCCTAAATGATTCTGTCTTTAAATTCCTTTTATAGTGTAGAAGCCGCCATCCTTCTGCCTGGGAAAAGATCTTAGAAGATCCCTAATTTCCTTTTACAATCTTAGCCATGAGTGAGAATCAGTTCAATTAAAAATACATTAAAAATTAGAGGGAAAAAATTTCATTGTCAGAGGAAAATAGCAGATAAAAAACAAATTATGACCTCGAACAGACAATTGGTTTCATCTTTGAGGACAATGTTAAAACAATTCTGATCAAATGTCTGTGTGAAATCACAGGACAAAGCAACAATTCTATTAAAATGGTCCATTCTTCTTACAGCTTGTGAGAAGAGTTAGAAAAAACCCAAATTTGTTAGAAGATACAAAGCAATTCTCTTAGAGTATAATTAATGTTTGAGGATGTATGAAGAAGTCAAGCTTACATAGAGCCATTGGTCTCTCTCCTTTCCACATGTAAGACAGCCCAGGCTTGGACAAAGTCTTTGCACAAAATATATCCTGCTGTCTCTTTCCTTACCATGGCTCCCACCTGACTTTTGTAGCTTCCCTGATGCTTAATCTTTTCTGAATTCTCTGTCACTATTAAAACTTCCCTGCTCCAGGCCTTCTTCTCTCGGTGTTTTTGAGAATTAAGGTTTTACCTCTCATACTGCAGCACTAATACCTTCTGGAGGTCTGCAGATTTGGTTGGAAGGCACTAGAGCTTAGGTAACACTGTGTGCTTTGGGGATTTTCCTTTCTCTGTGCTTTTGAGGGTGGACAGTCCTCTCCCATTACAAATATCCTTTTTAAAAAAATTTAACAATATTAATAGACTCCACTTGGTTATAATAAAGTCTCACAGATGTGAGAGCTATTTATTGTATTCCTAAAGTGACTTTGCAACCTATAGCCTGACCCACTTGCAGATTTGCCCATTTAACTTTCAGAAGGAAATCTATTTCTTTTACTTAAAGAAAGACCTTTCAGTGATTCCCCTCCTGTGCACCACTTTTCTAAGAACTAAAAATTAGAAATATGTTAAGAATGAAATTAAAATATGGGCTGTGGCAAGTAAACTATTCAAGGTTAATAGGCATTTTCTATTAATGAAGAAATTAAAAACTCAACCATAGTTTGAACTAGATAAACTTTAGGATCCTTTACAAGTCCTACTATCTGTGATTCTAACATATTCTTTTTTTATCATAAGTATAAACGCTCACTTAATAATTTCAGTTATCCTAGACAATAAAATCACAGTAGACAAAGGGTTTAGGACAACTAGTTCAGAATCTAGCATGATTTTCCCATTTTGCTGAAAAAAATAATTGCATATGTAAAGTCCCACAGCTAGTAATTCAGCCCAGATACGTTTCTGCTATTTCACACATTTCATCCCACCTCTAGGAACGTTTAAGAAGCATTAGAAAAATTAAAACATTTGAGGTCTATATTTTAAATGGTTACCATTAAATTTTTAGCATACTTAACATAAATTTCTTGCATCTGCATTCTGCTCTTCTTCCTGAGATCTTTCTTATTCTGAAATACATTTCTTAGTGTTCGTTTTGTTGTTGTTTTAGTGAGGGTCTGTCTAGGAGTGATGAGTATTCTTAGTCCTTATCTAAAAATGTCTTTATTTTACCTTCATTATTGAGTGATAATTTCTCTGGGCTTAAATCCTTAATCGAAAATGATTGTCCCTCAGAACGTAGCAGATGTGATTATATTATTTTCTTTCACGTAAAGTCTGCTACCAGTCAAAAGGGCACTTCTTTTGTAGGAATTTACCTTTTCTCTTGGATTTCTTTTCCAACTCTGGATAATGTTTATCCATTTTCTCTTTGAATATTACTTTCCCTATATTCTTGACCCTTTTGGACTTCTTCTTAAACATTAATAACTACATCTTTTTGTTTCTATGCACTATTTAGTCTGTGTATTTTCCTAAGACCCATCTGCTAGTTCACTGATTCTTTCTTTGGCTATATCTAATTTACTTGATTATTTATCTGAAAAAGTTTTAATTTTTTAAAGATTTATTTATTTAGTCATTGAAGAAAGAGTACAAGTGGGGAGATGGGCAGAGGAGAGGGAGAAGCAGACTCCCCACTGAGCAGGGAGCCTGACGTGGGGCTCAATCTCAGGACCCCAGGATCATGACGTGAGCTGAAGGCAGATGATTAACCAACTGAGCCACCCAGGTGCTCCTGATAAATTTTTAATTTTAATAACTATATATGTCAAACATCTTTTTAATGTTAAGTTTGAGTCTTTTCAAATCTGCCCATTCATTTTTCATGCAGACCTATTTTATCATGGGTTCTATTTCTTTTTTACCTTAATCATCATTTAGACATACTTATTTTATAATCTTTTTCAGATTATTTTATTACCTCTGGTTCTTGAGGAACTAACTTTATTGTTTATTAAATGTTAATTATTCCCCAGTAATTAATGACTTCTTGCAGTTTATATATTTTTACTGTAAGCATTCTCTTGTGCACACTCTCACTCCCCTCGTTCTCTCAGAAATATGTGAGTGTCTCACACCTTGTGAATACCTCTAGAAATTGGTTTCAAATTTTCTTTTATCTGCGGCCTGCTGATTTCATATTTTATATTAATTTCTTATATATAATGTTTATTTATTTAAAAAATATCTATAATAATTTCTTTTGGGGGGAACTCCATGCAATTAGGATAGTGTCATCCCAAATCCCCAAGTTTTGCTGAGTGCTGTCCTTTGATTTCTTGTAGGTGCCATTTTTTCCTTACCCACAGTCCCAGATGGGTACCTCTATTGTTGAATTCCTAGGAAGTGGAAAAGCTTTTCTAGTTCCCTTTGCATGGTCTGAACAATTTTTGGTTTTGTGCAGGTGGCCTTATTCTAGATCTCTACCTTCTTGGATTCAAGACTTCCTCTACTATTCCCTGAAAGTTGCTAAAACCCCCAGTATCCAATGTCTAGGGTCCATATCTGTGACTGATACCCTCAGCTACAGACTCACTATTCTTTATTATTATTCAGTATTTCTTCTGACATCTGGAAATTTTCTTTTATTTCAAGTTTATTTTACTTTTATATTTTATTAAAGTTTAGTTTGCTTTAATTTTTAACAGACTTGAGCAATAAGGTGGTCATTTATGTTAGTGTTGTCAAACATCCTAAAGCATTTAAAAGAGATTTTCTGCAGGTCCAGTTCATACATTTTCTCATTCTATTTTAATTGTGATTTTGAGATAATTTGCTAATGTCCAATTTCCCAGAATCTAAGGAAATGAATGGACTTAAATTACCAACTGGCTCAATTATCTCTTTAGTTTTTTTGACATTAATTTTTAACAACACCAATAGCATAATATCTCAGAAAACAGGACATTCCATATTTAACTGTAGCCAATTTCTTCATGCAGGGTCAAAAACTTTGTAAAGTCTTATTGTTTGAGTCAAAACCTAAAAGACAGATGTATGCTCTCACCAGTCAGAGAAGAAGTATTTCTGGCATAGGGAAGAGGACGAGTAAAGATATGAACATAAAAACGTACAGCAAGATCAGAGAACTACAAGTTGTTCTGTAGACAAAAGCCTAAGATAAGTTTAAGGATAGAGAGAAACGCAAACATTGAGAATTGAAGCCAGAGGGGTGAGCAAAGATCAAATTGTGGTGGTTCTTTATACCAGGCTAAGGAATTTGAACTATGTTCCTATGGGAAATAGGGAACAGAATTTTAAGTTGATCAGCTTTGTGCTTTAGAAAGATTTGTCTTACAGAATATTGTGGGGAATAATCAGAAAAGGAATAAAGCTGGAAGAAGAAAACTAATTAGGAATTCATTGCAGAATAGGAGAAACAAATAAATAACGAATAATAAGAATGGAGAGGAAATAAACAAATACACAGATTAATAAGAAAGAATTGGTCATGTTTGAATGATGCTTTCCACCATGACTTGAAATAGAGAAACACATTTGAAGACATGATAATGAGTTCATTTAGATATGTTGATTTTGAGTTACCTATAAGACATGGGCAATTAGAGCTACTAGGAAATTTATCTGGCTTGGATATACATTTTGATAGAATCAGAAAGGTCTTTTTTTTTTTTAAAGATTTTATTTATTTATTTATTTAAGAGAGAGAGAGAGAGAGAGAGAGAGAGCACAAGCAGGGGGGTGGGGGAGGAGAGGGAGAAGCAGACTCCCTGCTGAGCAGGGAGCCCAACAGGAGGCTCAATCTCAGGACCCTGGGATCATGACCTGAGCCAAAGGCAGATGGATTGATCGACTGAGCCACCCAGGAGCCCCCAGAAAGTTCTTTCTTTATTGGACAGAAATCTGTCTTGTAGCTTTTGCTGAAGAAGAAAAAAAGAAGAAATTGGTTCTTTTAATGATTTCTTATACTGCATTTATTCTTTCATTTATGTGATAAATTAAAATTTATTTAGATCCTGCTCTGTGCTGAGCATTTCAGTCTGCACAGGAGATCTAGCAATGTTCAAAAAGCCAGGCTTCCAGCACCCTTCCTCCCCTCCAGAGAGCTTATGCTCAAATGGTAGAGAGGTAATAAAGCAATGAATAAGTGGATTAAGATAAAGAACGCAGAGCAAGTAACAGGGAGTAATTTACAAAGGAAAATGACCTAAGGGCTATTTTAGATGATTATGAAAAACCTATCTTTGGAAGCTCCGTTAAAAATTATACCTATAAATGAGAAAATTCCATGCAAAATGCCAGAAAGCTCCAGGCAGAGGGAATAGCAAGAACCAATCCCTTGGGGAAGGAAAAACATCGATGCAGCCTAGGGGATATCAGAACTTCAGTCAGCCTGGAAAATACAGGCTTAAAACAATGATGGAGAAAAAGTAGAAAAAAGATTATGTAACAAAAGATTTACAGATGCCTCATCACTGTGAAGTTTATAGCAGAAATAAATTTTATAATCACAAAAATAAAGTATCCAAAATTGAAACTTTCTTATTTTCTCTATTCCTGATTTATTGTCATTCTCAAGCATTTATTTCCACTTGTGGTACGAAATTTAATCTTGATAATTCAGGCCAAACTTTTTCAATTTGTTTTCTCAGCTTCTTTTGGGTAAAAGTCAGTCACTTTAAGGTTATCCCTTTGCCATTTTCATTCTCTTATCTCTGCTAATGATCTAGATTATTGAGTAGGGAGAGATGAGAACAAGAGAATGTGTGTGTGTGTATGTGTGTGTGTGTATTAATTGTACACCCTGATTTGCCTGTTATCATCTTGGCTTATTTCTTTGTCTTGGAGTCCAAGCTGGTTTAGCAATTACCTGAAAGTTTAAAATTTTAATGAAGTATTACTAATAAAAATTTTATTAAAATAATGGGGGGGTGTCTGGGTGGCTCAGTCAGTTAAGCGTCTGCCTTCAGCTCGGCCCTGCATCAGGCTCCCAGCTCAGCAGGGAGTCTGCTTCCCCTTCTCCCTCTGCCCTTGCCCCTGCGCACGCTCTCTCTCTCAGTCTCTCCCTCAAATAAATAAATAAATAAATAAATAAAAATCTTTACAAAATAAAGTAAAATAAAATAATCTGGAATGGGTTTGGTAGACCCGCCCTTTGTACCTGTACCTCCACTTTGGCCTCCTGTAGTGGTAGTGTAAAATACACGTACATGGCGAACAGTTCATAGGCCGTAAACCTGAAGATGACCAGTGATAATCTGCCTCTATTTTTTTAACCTTTCCCAGACCCAAAGGAACTAACATTTTCCTCTCAAGATCAGCATGGGAGGTACTTTACCGATAAAATGAAGTGCACTGGATCATGAGCAACTTGGGAAGAGGAATTGGTTTGTATCTCGGAGTGCGGCGCTGCTGCCCCTGCTGGTCACTTGGTGTAACAGCCAGTTGTGCAATAGCGTCTGCCTGTGACATCCACAAAATCACTTAGCTCAAGGACGTCGGAGCAGAATGAAACTGTAAAAAATATACATTAGGTATCATGAAAAATGTGCAGAAAGTAGAGGCTGAGTGTTTTTGCATTGCGGACTGTAGTTTCGCTACTTCTATGTTACAAAGCTCAAACAGGTTTTTCTAATTATCTTTTGATATGTTAATCAAGCGACAGATACAACAGCAGTTATCTAAAGAGCTACTTAATATAAATCATTTTTAACTAGATCTAAATTGTTAACTAGGTTACTAAAAGGGTCAAACAAACAACAACAAATAAACAAAAAACCTGTAGGATAACACTGAGAGAACAACTTCAGAAAGTACTTACTGTCCCTAAGGCTGAAGGGACAAAGAGAAGAAGTTGAAACTATTAAAGCTTAGAAATTTAGGGGCACTTGGGTGGCCCAGTTGGTTAAGCGTCTGCCTTCGGCTCAGGTCATGAGCCCAGGGTCTGGGGATTGAGTCCCACATCGGGCTCCCTGCTCAGCGGGGAGTCTGCTTCTCCCTCTACCCCACCCCACCCCCTGCTCATTCTCTCTCTCTCTCTCTCTCTCTCTCAAAAATAAATAAATAAAATCATTTTTAAAAAAATAAAAAATAAAACTTACAAATTTAGAGGAGCGACCCCCAGAGAGCCGAAACTCCAGTGTCTGAGGAGGAGGCCCTTCTCAGCTGAAACTGGTCAAAAAGTAATAATGAGAAGCTCAGGCCACATGGTCACTTGATGTCCTTTGATTGTGTGTACCAACTCTTAAGGTCCTCCTTACAAGCCAGGAGCTGCTTTTTCTTAAAAGCAGTTACCTACGGGGGCGCCTGGGTGGCACAGCAGTTAAGCATCTGCCTTCGGCTCAGGGCGTGATCCTGGCGTTATGGGATCAAGCCCCACATCAGGCTCTTCCACTATGAGCCTGCTTCTTCCTCTCCCACCCCCCCTGCTTGTATTCCCTCTCTCGCTGGCTGTCTCTATCTCTGTTGAATAAATAAATAAAACCTTTAAAAAAAAAAAGGAGTTACCGACAGAAGACAGCCTGGATTTGCCCCCAAACCCAAATGTTTGTGATGTGAGTCTCTTCTTAGCGCTTGCTGGAGGTTCCGTACGGCATCCTTATTTGCCTCCTACACTCCTCAGACATTCCTCAGACACTCCAGATTTCAGAAGTGTTGAAACACAAGGGCCAAGTGCAAGAGCAGCTTACACTTCAGTCTGGAGTTAATGCAGGAGCTTCTCTTCCTCCTGTCTCTACTCAGAACTGTCAATATTATGAATCACCTAGTAAATCAGTCAAAATGGCAGAGTGAAATATGCTGTACATTCAAGTACTCAAAAATTTGAAAAAATATATCCAGCCAAATACTGCACCTCAGTTTTAGTGGCAGGTGTACAAGGTACAGCAAATTATTTTTCATCTTGAAGAGAATGTCTCAACGTGTGTCAGACTCCAGGACTCCTACAGACTTTGCTGAGGCTGAGAGTTACTTCACTCTCTGGGAGCCGTTGTCTCATCCTTGTGTTGTGTATGTCTTCCTGAGCCATCTAAAGTACTTTTCACTTCCTTCTCAACAGATGTAATCAGAAGAATGCCATCACTATCCTGGGCCAGTGGGACATTCCATCAAAGGGAAAGAAGATCAAGATGCCTGGAGGCCACATTATGGTTGAGAGTAGCAAACTCAGGGCTGCCTGGGTGGTTCAGTTGGTTAATCCTCTGCCTTCGATTCAGGTCATGATCCTGGGTTCTGGGATTGAGCTGTGACTTGGGCTCCCCGTTGGGTGAGGAGCCTGCTTCTCCCTCTCCCCCTGTCCCTTCCCCCCCCCCCCCCTTGTGCTTGTACTCTGTCTCTTTCTCTCAAATAAATAGATAAAATCTTTAAAAGAGAGAGAGAGTAGCAAATTTGATACAGCCCCAGGCTGTGACAGTACACTGTTGGTCATGCCAAGTCAAAACAAAAACAAAACCTGCCTCTTGAGGTTCTTGCCCATTGGTACGGAGGAAAGTGCTTTTCCTAAGCAGTAGCTTCAGGTCAGCTGCCAGAAACTCTACTGATGGCTCCAATAAAGACGTTAGATCTGGAGCATAATTGCAACTGGGCTTACTACCTAATAAAGTCTGCAATAATCCACAGTCATTATCTAAGATTTATCTGCTCTCTTTCTAAAGCAGATAAACAAGTAAAATGAGGTTATGATGGATATCACTACCCTGCATCTTTCGAGTCTTAGATGGTAGCAGTAATCTTTACATTTTCCCCAGGGATGTGATACTGTTTTTGATTTACTGTCTTGTTAGGGAGGGGAAGTTCAAGGTTCCATTTGGCCCTTTGTAGGTCAGAGAGCTAATGTGAGAATTCTGCCAGTTGTCAAGTTTATCTATTCCAACTATAAATCCAGAAACTGGAGAAATAACCACAGACTGGTTTTGTGGACCTACTGGGCCTAGTGTGATTCACACTTGGGCTAAAAATACATTTGGTTACTTGACCACCATAAATCCCCATTATGACTAATGGACCAGAGTAGAATTTGGAGTTTTAAGAAATTATCATTTTTTCAGGGTTGGTGTATAGTATCAACAAGAATGTGTGTGTGTGTGTGTGTGTGTGTGTGTATTCTCATTTTTTTTTCCTTTTACAGACATTCTAGTAAATAGCTGCAGGTTCCTTGGAAGATGACTTATACCATATTTGTAGCACTATTGTAGAGTCCTTCCTCGCAAGTGAAGAGCTTTCCCATCAAAGAGAAAGCTTGAGGTCTGTCCGTAAACTGGCTTAAGTCTGGAAACTGTGTGAGAGACCACAGTTCTCCACCACAGTGACTGAAGTCAGATTTTGGTCACTAGATTTGGAGTCTTCCCTGTTACATATATGGAGAAATATTTTAGAAACATATCCATCTATATCATTTCCAGGGAAACTGACAAATCAGTTCCTATAGGTCAAAACATTTTGATTACCTTACACCCCTGCTGCCCTTTATTTTAAATACAACCATCTCATCCTTGGCTTTTAAGAGCTTTTGACCTCTACTACCCTAAGATTGAAATCAGGGCACCCATCTTGATGGCAGCATCCCCTCTTTCATATCTAGTCAACAGAGGATAATCACCAGAAACTTTTTCAAGGGTGCAGAAGTCCCCTCACTAATTTATTTTTCAAAGTCTTAGTGAAAGGGTCATCCTATGGGCCTTCTCATAGAATGGAATTAAGGAGCAAGAGTACAGATTGCAAGTAATGAATGTACTCTAAAATCCCCATCTCCTAAACCTTTGAATTCCTTTGTTTACATTATGCCAGGGAAGTTTTGGCATAGGCCAACGTTGAAGCTAAATTTAGTCAACTAGCCAAATAGATGGCTAGAGTCATTTCCATCTGCGTTTGTGTATCGTTGAGGCTTCAATAAGAGAAACAGAACCATGGGTACCTGGTTGGCTCAATTGATTAAGCATCTGTGTTTGGCTCAGGTCATGTTCCCAGAGTCCCGGGATTGAGTCCCACATCGGGCTCCTTGCTCAGCAGGGAGTCTGCTTCTCCCTCTGACCCTCTCCTCTCTCAGGCTCTTTCTCACTCTCTCTCTCTCTCTAAATAAATAAAATCTTTAAAAAAAAAGAGAGAGAGAGAAACAGAACCAGTACAGGTAGTATAGAATATGAGATTTATTATAGAACCTTGACCTTCTGCAATTGTGGGAGCCAGTTCCACAGTTTGTATGTGGCTGTTACTTCTGAACTGGCATTAAGCCTGAGGTCAATAGGGCAGAAGTTGGAAAGGAAAGGTGAACACTGAAGCCAGGGAGAGCAGAAAAACAGAATCCATGAGAATGATCTGGAACCCATATGGGTTTGTGTATGAAGCATAAAAATTACACCCCAAAAGTGTCTACGAACAGATAGCTGGAACCTGTGACTATGTTAAATTACACGGCAAAAGAGAATTAGGTCTGTAGATAGAATTGATGATGATAAGATAAGAGAGATGTAATGAAGGAAAGATAGGAGGGATGAAGTAGGAGGGTAAACTGACCCACTGTGTGGAGCTCTGAAGGTAGAGGAAGGGGGCCCAGAGCCAAGGAATGAGAGCAACATTTAGAAGCTGAGAATGGCTTTCACCAGACAGCTGCAAGGAAATGGGGACCTCAATACTGCAACAGATAAGAAATGAACTACGCCATTCAGGTTGTTGGCCCAGATTCTCTCTAGAGCCTTTAGAAAGGAGTGCAGTGCAGACAATATCAGGCTAGATTTCCGGCCTACAAAACTTTTTATTGAGATAACAAATGTGTATTGTTTTAAGCCACTAAGTTTGTGGCCTTTTGTCATGACAGCAATACAAAAGTAATACCATCGGTAACACTTCCAAACTTCCCACTTCGATCTTGTGGCCTGCCGCAAAGGCTGTTATGGCACTTGGTCCAGAATTCAGAAAAACTGAAGGAGAAGGTGAAGCTAGAGAAAGTGTGAGCAGGCCATGGCCCCAGGCTACAAGGTGACCCAGCAAATCCATGACAGTGTGAGCGAGCTGTGGTACACAGGGATCTGCGCCAAGCTTCCCAGGGTTAAAAGAATATGGCTGTTGCTCCACGTCCACTCTCCAAATCTCAGGTAGCATGTGTCATTTGGCCCACACTAATCCAGATCTGTTCATGGAAAGGAACTCTGATAAATGTAGTTCCAGCTTAGCTGAGGTAATCTGGTATCAACCCGCCGGAAAGAGTGAGCACATTCAATCTGGAATCATTGGTAAATAAACCATATAAATAAAGTTGACCCAATTTGGTATTATATTCTATCCTGCTTGGTCTAACAGCTTGAGGACTTATTCCCACACATATTTATTCCCCAGGTTTCTTTCAATATAAACCTGCTAGTTTTCTTGGCATATAAGTCATTTCCTCCTAGTTCAAAATTTATAATTTGTTCCCTGGAGCAGTGCAGTGAAATCTGACATTATATGTGAGTATAGAGGCAACAAGACTATTTGGAAGTGTCTTAAGGAGATGGTGCATCCCCTTGCATGACAAAAAACCCTAGGTGAAGTCGTTAGAGGCTTTTCAAACACAGGGAAGGATGTTATTCTCAGACATGGAAGACAAGCTGTTTCCACTGACAAAAAACCTCAGCATGACTCAGGGGTACCAGCTTCTCAGCTTCATCTTAGACCAACCAGATGGCCTTCTGCCCAGTTGCAAGGCCCCACTCCTGTCCGATCAACATCTTAACTTTCACATGACATGTTTGGAAAAACTGTGAATTCAATTGACATTGTAATTCTGCAACCACACAATTAAATTTTGGGTTTAATTTTCCATCAATATTGGCCATGTTACTATTTTTTTTTAAAGATTTTATTTATTTATTTGACAGAGATAGAGACAGCCAGCGAGAGAGGGAACACAAGCAGGGGGAGTGGGAGAGGAAGAAGCAGGCTCATAGCAGAGGAGCCTGTAATGCCGGGATCACGCCCTGAGCCAAAGGCAGACACTTAACGACTGCACCACCCAGGTGCCCCTGGCCATGTTACTATTAAAAATAAGAAATATTTGCTATTAAAAATAGGACTGTCAGAGAAATTCGTTGTTTGTTGTTTTGGGTTTTTTTTTTTTTAATTTTGAGCAAGAGCTTAAAACCTGAACTTGTCATTTTCTTTTTATAAATGCTCCTCTACACGTGGAAGAATCCATCCTGTGCCGAAGACCTTCTAGTCATCATTATAGCCATAATGGTCAAGTAACGCATTGATTTCCCCCCAAATGATTTCTTCAGTAGGAATATTATTACAACTAACCACAGATGCGTTAGTTGGATTAATTGTGATGCACCACATGCAGTGAATTAATAGCATCCCTTTTTGCACTGGCAAGGGGCTCAGCACTTCATTCAAGTCCAAAAATACAGCCAAACCATTTTCCAAATCCCATCATCCAGGGTCTGCTTTAGAGTCTACTCCTTTTTAACAATTATTGTACCAGTCAGGGTCCAGTCAAGAGATAAACCACACCAATTATTTGAACAGAACGAATTTAAGGTAAATTAATTGTAACTAGGTATAAGGATGTTAAATGGCTCACTGAATAGATAAGGTAACTTGATAAGCAAAAGGAACACTGAAGTATCATAGAAATAGCACCTGAGGGAAGCAGCTGCTACCTTCAGGGCTGACGGAGGAATCTGGTTCTGCAAATGTGGGAAAACCTAGCCCACCTGAAGCCGCAGGAAGGACCTGCTCTAGGCAGGGTGAGGATGTCTTTCTAGAGGGATGCACACAGAAATCAAAACCTACAGTTACAAACTTTCAGCTCCAAGATGAGTAAGTTCTGAGGATCTAACATGGAATATGGTGAACATTGTGGTTAATACTGTATTGTATAATTGGAATTTGCTAAGGCAGTAGAAATTAAATGTTCTGGGATGCCTGGGTGGCTCAGTTGGCTAAGCATTTGCCTTTGACTCAGGTCATGATCCCAGTGTCCTGGGATCCAGACCCTCTTCGGGCTCCTTGCTCAGCAGGGAGCCTGCTTCTCCCTCTCCCTCTGCCCCTACCTGTGCGCACGCTCTCTCTCTCTCTCTCTTTGTCAAATAAATAAATAAAATCTTTTTTAAAAATGGAAGGCATTAACAACAAAAATTCATGTTAAAAAAAGAAATTAAATGTTCTCACCAAAAATGGGAGGAGAGGTAAATATGTGAGATGATGGAGGCGCTAATTAACTGGGGGAATCCTGTTACACTGTATACACATATGATGTGCCCTTTAAATATCTTACTATTTTACATGTCAATTGTATCTCAATAAAGCTGATATTAAAAAAAAAAGACATACAAGGAGGCCACAGGAAATAAACACAACAGGGCATTTCCTTCTCCATCCAACAACCTCGGGGTCTTCTTCTCACTCCCCTGTTATGAGAGCCTAACAAGGAGACAACCCCCAAAATTTACTAAATCCAGCTCCAGCATCACAAAGCAAAATCTATCTAGGAGGGGGAGTTTGAAGTTGAAAGTAAAATGTGAAAACTGGCACATTTGATAAATGCTTAAATTTTTTGTAATAAACCCTTTAGCACTAATATGCTAATGCATGTTTAATGAATAATTGAATACTAAGTTTCCATTTCTCAGTAGAGTCGATAACAAACATGTGAATTGCACAAAATATTTTTGATTCCATGGAGACATTAGAGGTAAAACTAATCACATAAAACCTGGAAGAAATAAATATACTGAAGATAGCAGCATCTATTTTTATTTATTTTTTTAGGATTTTTATTTATTGATTTGAGAGGAAGGGCGAGAGAGTGTGCACAAGCACATAAGGTGGGAGTAGAGGAGTAAGGCTCCCCGCTGAGCAGTAGGTCCCACATGGGTCTCAATTTCCAGGACCTGGAGGTTGTGACCTGAGCCAAAGGCAGACGCTTAACTGACTGAGCCACCCGGGGGCCCTGCAGCATCTGTTTTAAAGAGAATGATTATTTTTAGAAAACCCCCCCAATATATTAATTTCACAGGTACATCAGCAGAAAGTGTATTTATTTATTTATTTTTTAAGATTTTATTTATTTATTTGACAGAGAGAGAGACAGCCAGCGAGAGAGGGAACACAGGCAGGGGGAGTGGGAGAGGAAGAAGCAGGCTCCCAGTGGAGGAGCCTGATGCGGGGCTCCATCCCAGAACACCACCAGGATCACGCCCTGAGCTGACCAGGCACCCCTAGAAAGTGTAATTATATATCACTCTGAAGCAAGACTTTTCATTGAGATCTAATTACTTTCCTTCTAAATTGGTTTCATTCATTTTTTAAGAGATTTTATTTTATTTATTTAGAGAGAGAGAGTGCACCCGTGAGCAGGGAGAAGGGCAGAGGAAGAGGGAGAGAGAGAATCCCAACCCTGTGCTGAGTGCACAGATGCAGGGTTCGAGCTCATGTCCCTGAGATCACGACCTGAGCCAAAATCAAGAGTCTGACACTTAACCACTGAGCCACCCAGGAGCCCCTCATTCATTTTCTGAAGCCAAGTGTTTCCTGTACACTCTGGAAAGTGAAGTGGTAAGTGTAATATGTTGGTTTTACTGGCAAAGGAAAACGTCAGTAAACAGTTAAAGGATGCCATTTTGTAAAAGTATAATCACATGCGTCATGCTGAAAATCAGTTACTTCTATTATTGGTTGAGTTTCTTTCATTTAATTCACATAACAAAGTCAAGCTTTTATAAAAACCAATCTGTTGAAGATATATCTGTTGTATGTTCAGTTAAAAAGTTCAACATTAAATATATAATTATTTGTTTTTGCAATATTAATACAGATACAAATTAAGCAGAGCATTGCGCAAAATGGATAAAATAATGGTCTTACTAAATTAAGAAACTTACAGAGAAAAATGCTCTTGGCATTGACTTTGGCACACAAATAAATTAGAACTTCTTCCAACAAATTGGCAATAGTCTACCATTTGAAAGAGAAACTAGATGTCAAAATTTATAAACATTAAAATACTACAAAAATTTCATGATGAAGTTTATGTTAAGTACACAAAATATACCTTTGCAAGGTCATAAGTGCTTTTTCTCTTGCTGTTCGTCCTCAGATTTTAGAAATGTTTCAGCTTTCAAGAGTTTTACTTGTAAATCAACCTACAAATCCTAAAATGACATTGCGTAGTTTCTTAAATCTGCATTTAAAAAAAAAATGGTTGGAAATCTATTATCAAAATATCCAATGAATGGGAAGCCAGAAAACTTTAGTTTTTGCAATAGCTGCAAACAAAGGCAAATTTATTCCTACAAAAACAGAGACATGAACAAATTAAATGATGAGGCCTCAGTGTGCAAGATTTAATTTTAAAATTCTGTAAAAGCCTTTGAAATGACTTGCAGAAAAAAATCTTTTGATCCAGTTCCTTTTTTTTATAATTGGATTATATTATGTACTGAAATGCAATGAAATTGAAAAGACCTATGATTTTACAGCATATGTTTGGCAAAACGCTAAAATTATTATAAATAGAGAATTTATTTTATGAGCTTTATAGGGCAGATTTTTATAGGGTAAAGCTTTATAGGGTATATTTGTAGAAAAGAAAAACTCTAAAGACGGTGCCTATAAAAATACTTGAGCTGATACATTTATGCATTTCATAAAAATTAGAATTGAGACTATCCTTCACTTAGAATTTTCTCTGAACTTAGTAGGTAATTCAGAACCTCTAAATATTTCCTCAATTAAAATGCTATATAGTCTAAGAAAAAAGTAAATGTGTGTCCTTTTCAAGTGTATGCATATAAAATGTAACTGAGGATTTTAGGTAATTTTTGAAAAATTAAAAAGACAAGATCATATTGAAATAATAATACATCCTGCAGAAAAATATTAATGGATTAATATTAGAGAAAAATATGGTTTGTGCTATTTTTTTTATGTTTAAGCAATCAATATAATTTCTATATTTTGCTTTATTCTACAAGAATATGTCATTTTACTTTTTAGAAATAATTTTATTTTTGAAAATACTTTTTACAAAACCTATTTTATACATCAGCCAATATAAATAATATAGTGAATTAGTTGTTCAATGAATAAATATTTCAAATGTAAAATTCAAATTAGTTTTAATGTACCCTTTCATTGTCAAAAGTGTCTTAACTTGGTATCTTCTTCTGCTCGGGTTGCCATAACAAAATATTACAGACTAGGTGTCTTAGACAACAGATATTTATGTTTGCACAGTTCTGGAAGCTCAAAGTCTGAGATCAGGGTACCAACATGTTTGGGTTCTGGATTCTTGTGAGCGCTCTCTTCCTACCTTGCAGATGGCTGCCTTCTCTCTGTGTCCTTGTTTGGCGGGGAGAGAAAGACCAAGTTCTGTGGTGTTTCTTCTTATGGGGTCACTGATTCCATCATGAGGGCCCCACCCTCCTGACCTCATCTAAACATAAGTACCTCTCAAAGGCCCCATCTTCAAACACCAAGACATTGTGGGTTAGGTTTTCAACACACGAAATTTGAGGAAGACACATTTCAGTCCATAGCATTTGGACATTAAATTTGGGGGCCCCATACTTAGGAATCTTATTATCATGGAGTAAGGAACATCTGGCCCATTGCCATTGGATTCCAGATGCATAGTTCTGGCTCGTCTTCGGTTGTCAACACCTAGTTCCACAGCATCCAAATCCAAATTGACATATTTGCTTTTTATCTCTTCCAAGAGCAGCTCATTTTTAATCCTCCTCTCCCTGTCTGTGAGAGAGCTCTACTCTTCTGGCCCTCTCAGTCGCTTCTGTGCTCCTCTCGGGGGTACAGTCCCTCCTTTCCATCTTGTGGGGAATATGGGATTCTGTGAGGTTGCTCTCAGGCATTTTGCCTAAACAGGGCATTTTACCATTGCTACTCTACTGCTCAGATGCCATGATGAATGTTGGGTTTCTTGACGAGGCTTGCAACTTCCTTAGGAAGCTAGCCAACGGTTCTCTGTGGTCTTGGATACCCTCAAAATAATTTGAGGCTTCTATTGTCCTTCCTCACTCTTGGCATTCGCCTGAGGAGATGGCACTGGGATCCTATTGGGGGATTCATCACTGTCTAAAGTCTGGTCACATCCCCTCTTATTTCTCCTTCCCAGAAAGTTGACTTTATCTCTTTTTGGTGAAAAACTAGCTCTCAACTCATGCCGCAGCATTTACGTAGACATAGTTTAAAATTTGGCTGTCATATTTTTGGAACCCTCTATCAAATAGCTTCACACTTGCAATCAAATGCCTTGGGTTTCAAGATTATTGTGGCTAAAATGAGTTTAAAAACAACAATAAAAATTTAAATGGCTTTATTGTTTACTGTGCTTACCCTCGTTCTAAATAATGAAAGCTAGCTGCTCCAGTGGGGAGGCAACAACAGGAATGCTGGAAGGACAAACCTTAGTTATTACCTCAAGATGTCCTGCCAAAAATGTTGGAATTTTAAGACTGAACAAAATCCTTATAAATTATTCATCAAGTCCACCCTATTGTTTTATAGATGTCCTGTGGAAAGTGAAACCGAGAGAGATCAAATGATTTTCTTATAAGACTGCACTGATTTTGAACCACAGAAGTAGGACGACAATGAACTTTACCTCTACCAAGTACACAATTCCTTTCACTGATTTACAAGATTTCCACATATATATATGTGTGTAAATCATATATATATATACATATTATATATGGAATTTATATATATTTGAATTTCTTTTAAAAAAAGTGGTATCAAAAATTGGACACATCCCTTTGAGTGGGTTCAGATGTTACATTTCTCTACGTGCCAACTAAGACTCTTTCCTTTTGCATTTTGATGGTGTCTCATCTCAGTGGTGATTTGTCGTAATCACATGCATTTATGCTGGCAATGTTGGCAAGCCAGTTCTCCTCTTTCTGTATCGTGTGTGTGTGTGTGTGTGTGTGCGTGTGTGTGTGTGTTTTAAGATTTTATTTATTCATTTGAGAGAGAGAGAGACAGAGAGAGCACAAGCAGGGGGAAAGGCAGCAGGAGAGGGAGAAGCAGACTCCCCCTTGCTGAGCAGGGAGCCCGATGATGCGAGGCTCCATCCGAGGACCCTGAGATCATGACCTGAGCTGAAGGCAGATGTCCAACCATCTGAGCCACCTGGGTGTCCCAACTCTATCATGTGTTTAATTTGTGAAATCTCATTTAAACTTCAGGGCATCAGAGTGTCAGAGAACAGTTGCTTTAATAATTTATATTGCTAAGGAAAAAGAAAGTGATCTATACTGTAAAAATGAAGCCCTTTCCAATCAGTGTATAATCTAAGCCTTAACTGCCTATTAAAAACATTTTTCTCACAGAGTCGAAAACCTTTCCAAAGGTTTTCTACTTTAAGTAGAACTTTTCAGAACAGATGCATTCTGAACCACATTCTTTCCAACTGGAAGACCCCAGCATTTTAACCTGTCCTGTGAGACTTTTCACATCTTGGCAAAAACTGAAACCTACCGGAATTTTTAGGGAAAATAATTCTAAAACTGTCTTACAAGGTCAATGCTACATGTATAAGCAGGGTTTAATGGTCTTTGAAAGCATGGATTTGTTTCTGTATGACACTTAATTGTTCCAGTTGGTTTGGTCACCTAATACAGAATTTTAAGGGGGATTATAATCTCTGAGTGGTATCAGCTCATTCTTTCTCTATTTGTGGTCCATAATGATAATAAACAAATAATAGTGCTCTCGTCCTAAGAAATGCAGATCCCCGGGCAGCCAATGAATCTTCACTATTTTATTACCTAATAGGAGAGTTGGCTTATTTATTCCAGATTAATCATGTAGTTTTGTTTTTCTGCTCTCTATATTAATCAGATCTTTCTTAAGCAATAAGATCTTAAAACACGCATGCAAAGCAGATTCTTTTCATCTGTAAGAGAGAGAGAAAAAATAAATCTGGTAAGGACATTATTACAGTTTTAGGGCCTAAGCATAGTTATTTTTAAAAACATATGAAAACACAAATGAGCAATCGAAAATTTAATGTAAATGTAAGATAATTTATATAATTATTTCCTGCAATGCTTCATCTTTTGAAATACGGTAATATAAGGGTGTTGCTTTGCTTTAAAAAACAATACATTGTGTATAAAGCAGAAAGCATGCATAGCAGCTCTGTTTAGAAGATAGCAAAGTACCATGTAAAAGGCCTCTGTGTACTTAGCCCACCCACCAACTGGAGGGAGAGCTAAAAAGGAAAAGGAGCAGCCTGTACATGGAGTTGTTACCACGATGTCAAACCTGGGATTTTATTTTCTAAACAGTGCTCACCAAGTGGGGTCTTAGAGCAATTCCTCAATACCTTTTTTCAGGGAGGTACCTGATTTGAAAATTCAATCCAACATAAATGTCCTTGGTTTTTGTTTTGTTTCTAAAATGTGTTTCCCCCTGACATAATGGGGTGAACTACATAGACAGATGGGAAGCAGTAATCATCCTATACGTTTTGCAGTCCCTGCTCTAACGTTGTTCACATTCTTTTGTTGTTTCCTCCGAATTACAACCTTCTGTGGAAGAGAGGGTGCGGGTGGGAGCCTGGCCCCAGGTATAAATAAATGACTAGAACAAGTTCCCGCAGCTTGCCCCTGACCGAGTGCGGGTGATGATCCAGGTTTCTGACTTTCGGGTTTTCTGCTTTTTCTGTTAAACGACACTAGGTACATAATGTTTGTATTTTGTTATCGCTTCAGTGAAACTGTATGCACTAAATGAAATGATCATGAAAAGTTTATCCACTGCCCTGTGAAAATTAGGGTGCTGATAAGACCCCGAAAGTTGATCTCCCATCGCTCAGACTTCTGGCTCCCGGCCAGATATCACGGGTGCCCTCAAGCTGAGCGCATGGCAGGTTAAACTCCGTGTCTCCTTGCAGGCAACTCATTTCCTAGCTGTCCCGCGGGGAACGTGGCGCACCAGGTTGGCTCTTCCCTGGCAGAGAGCCCCAAGTAAAGGGCACAGTGTTGCGCATGGTGGAACGGCCGCAAGCTCGCGAGAGGAGTTTCTGCTCCAGCCGGTGGAGCTGTGCTCGCCTCCCTGCCCACCACCATCACGCAGCCAGTTCCCATCTGCTCAGCCTGACCTGCGTGACCTTAGATGCTTTCTTTTTCCCTTGGAAGTTCCTGCCTGCAGTGTCCTTCCTGGTCCGACTCTTCCTGGTATCAAAGGACCGTTTACTCCGCAGCAACAAACCCTCCTGTAGCCTGGATCCAGGACCTCTCCCTCTGGGGCCTCCGGATACCTGGATCCAGAATGCTACATGGCTCCATGTCTCTTTGGTGGGCTCCTAAGGGCTGGAGAGAACAAGACTTGTTCTCCTTCCTCGCTAACCACATTCAATTAGTAGTTGTCTAATTTGACTGTTTCTGCCTCAGAGAGTTTACTGCTATCAGTCTCCCTAATCACCCCAATTTCAAACCCCCATCTTCCCTTTGCCCAAACTCTACGCCTAAGGAGCAAACTTAAGCAAAACCTGCCATTTCACTTCCTGTCATGGAAATGAATCAGGGTTTGGTGATGACCAGAAATAACCTAATCTTTCTTATAGCTAATTATGCACATACTCGTTGTGTTTAGAGGAAATAGAAAACATTTCCTTAGTCTTCCCACTGAATCTCTTTTGCGTCTATATGGAGTCTTCCTCGTATGGACAACTAGAATCCCACCCCACGCCCTTGATCACTTTCCCTCATTCCTATCCCACCTTGTCACTCCAGCTTTCCACCTTCATCCCATGCCCTACTTTGCCTGAGAAAGCCGGAAGCCAGACAGCCATTTTAGCCAAAGCAAATAAAACGTTATGCCCTGGATTCTTCCCGCTTTCTGAATGAGGCTCCTACACACACTTCTCCCTTGCTAACATGAACCACCACTGATCGCGTAACTTCGCGATGCATTATTATGCTTCCTTTTGAATTCCAGACTCATCTATCCCACTTCCTCCTCAACATCACTGCTTCAACATTATATCAGTCAGGGTTTAACTGGAGAAAAGAACCAGTAGGAGATACACATTATGAGATATATTACAAAGAATTGGCTTAAGCACAACTGTGGGGTCTGGCTAGAGAAATCTTAAAACCACAAGGCAGGCTGCCAGTAAGGGCAGGCTGGAACTCTCCTACTCAGACTGGAGCTGCAGGACAAAGGAGGAATTTCTTCCTCAAGGAGGCCTCAGCTCTGCTCTTGACGTCTTTCGACTGATTGAGTCAGGCCCACCCAGAAGATCCAAGTCATCTTATTGAAGACAATCAGTTACGGACTCTACTCACATCTACCAAATACTTTCACAACAACACTCAGATTAATGTCTGATTAAATACCTGGTAGCTACAGCTTAGCCAAGTCGATATATCAAAAGACCACTACAGAAATCTAATGGCTACATCTCAAAATTAACATGACCCTGCTGAATGCCTGTTCTTCTCTCCCCTCAGGACTCTTTGCAAACTGGTCCACTTGCAATGACAACTGCATCCTTTCAGTTGTTCAGGCCAAAAACATAAAATTAAGCTCTCTTCCTCTCACACTCCATGTGGTAGGGTCAATATGGGGATCCTAACTCTCTCCACGCCCGAATCCCCAGAATATTTCATGGCAAAAGAGACTTTGCTGATGTATCTTAATTGATCAGATTTGGAGATGAGAAGATTATCCTGCGCTACGTGGGTTCCCAGTATAATCACAACGGTCCTTACAAGAGGGACACAGGCAGAGGCAGAGAAGAAGGAGATGTAACAGTGGAAGTAGAGCTTGGTGCAGTGCACTCTGAAGATGGAGAAAGGGGCCACAAGCCAAGGAATACAGGCGGCTTCCAGAAGCTGGAAGAGGCAAGGAATGAATTTTCCCCTCGGCCTCCAGCCTGAAACAGCCTTGCCAACACCTCGACTTTAGCCCCCTGAAATTGATTTCAGACTTCTGACCTCCAGAATTGAAAATGGCCAGTCTCTATTGTTGGAAGCGACGGTTGGTGGTGTTTTATTTTAGCAGCAGCAGAGAACTAATACACCCACTTTCTCAGGGCACGTCCCGTTGACTTGACCTTCAATATGTCCAGAATGGAGCCTCTTCTCACCAGCAACCCTGCTACTACCTGGTCCTAGCCTGCATCCTCTCTGCTCTAGACGATTTCAGTGACGTACTAATTGTTCTCATCTGCTGATCTCCATTCTCCTGTCCCTGCCCCCTGCTCAGCCACTGTTAGCTCATATGGCCACTTCAGAAGAAATGAGAAAGTACCCCTTCTTCAGGCAGAAACACTCCCATGCCAGGGTACGCACCAGTCACTATGCTGCCCAAACTCTCACAGGTTTTTCCATTTCACTCAGTCCTCACAGGGGGACTGCAAGCCCTACGTCGTCCAGCCAGTTACCTCTCGGATTCTAGCTCCTGCTATTCTCCCTCACTCTCACCATTCCAACAGAACCAGCCTTCTTGCTGTTTCTGCACCTCAGGGTCTTTGCTTTTGCTGTTCCTTTAGGCTGCAAAGATTGCAATATCGAAATGGCTCGTTTTCTTACTTCCTTCAAATATTTGGTCAAATGTCCCTTTCTTAGTGACGCCTACCCTGACTATCCTATTAAAAGTTGTAACCCACACCTCTGTCCCTACCCTCCTTACCTCTTTTATCCTGGCTTATTTTTCTCTATAGCACCTATTACCTTCTAGCATTCTATGTATAATTACTCAATTATTTCAAAGTTCTGAGAGCGTAGGGATTTTTGTCTAATGTGTTCATTTTTGTATCCTCAAATAATACCTTGTATCTAGTAGGTGCACAAAAAATACTTGAATGAATAAATAAAGAGTCCTTTCTGCTTCAGGTTGGGCTCTTCCAGAAGTTGACCCTCAGGCAGCAATCCAAGTACAAGCAGTTTATTTGGAAGGTGATCCCAGTAAACACTGCTAGGGGTATGGGCAAGTGAGACAGGGAAGGGAATGCAGCCATGAAGGGTAATGTTTTCAAACCCTCCAGTTAGACTGTAGGGGAACTGGAGCCTAAGCCCAGGGGAGGGCACCCCAAAATCAGCAAAGAACATATACTTCAGAAAGGGAGAAAAGACTTCTCCTCTACCCTCTCACGTTCTGTGGCTGGACCTGAGATTTAAACTGACAAAAGACAGATTAGCAGGAGAAAAGTTCACACATTCTATTTGAGGTTCATATCTTTATATGGTGTGAGACCCTTCATAGAAAAGAAATGAAGGCACAAAGAAGTGGATGGCCCCAAGAGCTTATGTACCAGTTTAACAAAGACTAACTCACGGGCCATGTGACAAGACAAAGGACAAACGGTTTGTGCTTGGAAGGGAGGTAAACTGTGGGAAAATGACTGGGATATACAAGGGAAACTAATGAATAAAGGTCATTGTAGTAAGTTGTTTTGTACAGATTCATCTTGGCATCGACTTCCCATCTCCTATGATAAGAACGTTCTCTCTTCCTGGTACAGGAGGGCACCTTCCTCATAGTAAATTTCCAGAAAGAGGAAGTCAGAGAACACTTCCTGCATGTGTTCTTTCTCAATTGCCTTCACCTCCAAATAATATGTCAAAGTGACATGTTTGGGGGTGGCATGTTCACCTAGAGTTATTCCACACTAGAGGCAGGGACTGGGGGTCTTTTTCCATCAAGCACCAGGAGGGGCCTTGATTGTCTGGCACCTGCCTTCTGCCACATGCACAGGGCATAGCTGATTCCATCCTCCAGAGTCTGAAGTCACAGAAATCATTGTCAGCAGCAGAAGTCAAGCCCATTTGCATGGAAATCGCAGGGACTGAAGGCACGAGAGTGGGGTTTCAATACCATCAGCTATGCTTCTCCACCAAGAATGAGAAGAACCGTACCTGCCAAATAAGCAAAGCTGTGAATCTGACAACATGATGATCTGATTAAACACTGTCTTCAATTTGTGGTGAATGACCCTTTTATTTGTCCCCGGAGGGGAGGGAGCATGAGAGATCGGGGCACCGGGTGGCTGTCCTGTGAGGCTCAAGCAGAGAAGGTCTTTCTTCGCAGGAACTGGAAGAGGAGCCTGGGTCCGAGTCCAGTGACACAGATGGGGTAACAGGTAGTGGGAAGACCACCGTGAGTTGGTGTTCTGGTTGTTCCCAGCCAGCATCCTGATTGGTTGGTGTCCCTGCTATCTGCGTGCCTCAATATTTTGAATATTAACCCTTCGAAGAGGCTTACTCATTAAGCCAGAGCTGGAATCTCAAAGAATTGCCAACATAACGGGGAAGCTTGGAGCAGACACGGGGATCTGGAATGCAGTAAGAGGCATCAAAGAGGAGGGAGGGACGGGTGGAGGGGGTGAGTGGGTGGGTGGTCTGGGTAGATGACTACGATGAGAACTGTTCTCTTGGGAGGCTTTCATGGATTTCTGCAGCATCATGTGTTGCTGGTCAGGTGGTTTCAGGGGTCTGGGAGGGAGTACCTAAGGAAAACATCTCCCAGACAGGACTGCCTTATCATGAGGTCTTTCTGATGTTTCAATCCACTAGAGTCACACAGCTAGAATCTACAAAGAGGAAACTTCCCCAGTGACTCTCATGATGCAGGTTCCATGCACAACAGGTCGGCAAAGGGCTGTAGGTGCCACAGGGGCTAGTTTGTCTTTTAGTCCGACCCACCAAGAAGCATCTCTCTGCCACATAAAGAGAAGGTCAGAGACACCGCCCCCCCCCATTTTACCAGAATGTCTTTAGACTTGATGTGATTTTTTTCCTCTAGGCCTGTCTTCATTTTTTTTTATGTGCCTAGTTGAAAGCACGGGCTAATTCGGATGACTGATAATGATGACTGTGAATGCTGTAATAATGGAATATAGAGAAAAGACGTGAAAAAGAATCAAGTGAGTAATGACAAACAGATCATCTGAGTCCCGCAAAGAGACCTCTGCTAGAATGGTGGGAGTTGTTAGGAAGCCCACGGCGGAAATAATGAAGTCCAGGATAAGGGGCTGTCACAGGCATTCCTTCCTGCTCCAGATAAGTTAAAACAGCTTCCAATGGTATAAAACATCACTTTGAATTCTCATCAAAGTAGGGAAACCACTGTCTCGGGATTAGCGTTCCAATGGTAGCCTGACCAGTGTAGCTTCACAACCATGACCATGTCTAAAACGGAAAGATGACTTTAGCAGCTGTTCTCACAAAATGGTTTCAACACGATGAGGTTATAATACAGAAAAGCTAGGGCTGAAAAAGTGAATATATATTCTTTTTAGAATAAAAGGAAATGACTACAAGCCTGGTAATAAATGTGGCAGCTTACTAGAAAGGCAGGTTTAAAGAATAAGGAAACTCACGTTGGAGCTTAAATTGAAAACAGGTGCCTGGCCTATTTCGTGGAGTCATAGAATGTCAGAACTGGAGGAGACCCAGGGGTAATGTGTCCAATTCCCACATTTGATGTATCAGGAAACCCAGGTCACAAGAAATGAAGTGACTTGCTCAATGCCACACACGGTGTCAGATTTATCTCCCACTTCAAACGTTAGTCATTTTTTTTCAGACATTTTAATGCCTCTGGCACAAAATTAAAAAAGAAACCCCTGCTTCTTTTTATAAGATCTATTTTAAACTTGAGTTCTAAATAATCACACCGATCTGACCATTTTCTCTACTACCACATCGTCTTAAACCTTATGCTTGCCCTGCTTATGCCTTGCTCTGATTGTCATCAGAGCTCTAGTACTTCCCCAGTATCTTAGGTGGTTCAAAACCTTGACTGTTTATTTGTTTGTTTTTCATTTATTTGACTCTTTCCTTCCTTCCTATAGCCAAAGTACCAGTACGAGCCCTCAACATCTACATTGCCGCCACTGTGTCCGTGGTCTTCCCGTGGCTCTTTTCTATTATCAACTTTAGACATTGGGATGATCATTATGTCATCTTTTTGTTTCCAAAAATCCTTAATATTCTCTTCATACCCCCAAAAGCAAGGAGACTTGTGAATAATCTCTTCGACTAATGATCTCTATCATCTAGTCATGTTCTTCCTCATCCAATTAATAGCTGCCACTAATTATCAGTGTGAGCCCCCAGCACCTCCCATGTCTGGACTGTTTTAGAAAGAAACTACACATCCACCCTCCACACATCAACATACACATACGACGCATGACCGCCCTCAACAGCAATGCTTCTACTCCTCTCTAGCCATCCAAATCCCACCTATTCTTCAAAGCCTAGCCAAAAAAAAAGAAAAAAGAAATAAAAAAAGAAGGAAGGAAGGAAGGAAGGAAGGAAGGAAGGAAGGAAGGAAGATAGAAAGAAAGAAAGAAAGAAAAGAGAGAAAAAGAAAGAAAGAAAGAAAGAAAGAAAGAAAGAAAGAAAGAAAGAAAGAAAATTGAACATCTATGGTTATTCTGGCTCATGTGTATTTTCATCCATCTGAATCCCTGAATATATATTATATTGTTTTGCTAGTTTCTTAACTGTTCTGTATGGATATCTCATAAAACACTGTCCCACATTTCCACAGTTTATAGTCTAATGGAAGCATTTTTTCTTTGTCCTTTTCAACAGCCATTGTACATAAGGCTCAACAAAAGCCTGCGAACGAATGAATGAATGAATGAATGAACGAAAGAATGAACAGATGAAGATGCAGCATCATGCCTGATAGTCTTTATGGCTATTTGTCTTGGGAAGTCTCTGTTGTCGCCACAGAAGCAAAAAGGAGGGTGAAATAATCTCTAAAAACCATGCTCTTGAGCTGATGGCAATTTTTTCATTCGTTCATTCAGTCAGTCAGTCAGCCCATCAATCACTTGGTCAGTCAACCAACAAATGTTATGTGCATATCTACTATCCATGTGCCATGGAAGTTTTGAGAACAGTAAGGACTCCCCTCCCTTGTTACCTCTCCTTGGAAAGAGCCACTTCCTTCCCTGAACCATGGCTCAGAAGGTGTTCATTTTTCACTGATACAACTTATAAGGTGGAGACAAACTCTATTTCCATTCCTGAGCTCAGGCCCGGCTTTCTCCTTTAGCACCCTGGCTCCCTGAAGAAGTCAAGTTGAACCGATCCCCACTGGACCCACTTGACTTCAGTTCCAATGGACTGCCCCGCCTCTGTGTCTGCCCACAGGAAATGTCCCACGGATGCTTCAGCTGATCATGGATATACTTACTCAGTCTCCCTGACCTGGGTCACCCCACTCCATCCACACATTTAGTGTGGCTATTTCCCCCCTTCAGATTCTGTCCTCATTTCCCTCCTAGTTTTACCAGAAAATCTTCACCCTTAAGGCTCAGTTCTAATGCACATTTAATCTCTGCTCTACAGAGATTAAATCACAGTAAGAATAACAACTGTAACAATGACTAGCAACTACCACGTGTTAGACACTGTGGTGATGCATTATCATTATCATTATTATTATTGCTATTATTTCATTCAATTCTTACAACTTCTTAAGTGAATATGACTCTTATCTCCCTTTTGCAAATGAGAAAATACAAATTTCCATTGAGTCCATAGGCAATTGTGTATTATATCAGGCTTTTTTTTTTTAATGCCGGAGAGTAGCATCTAACAATTCAGACCATCAAATGCTAAATTTAATTATCCTTTCACATCCACCACTAAATAATTTTCCCCTTCATATATGTAGTTTTATATTAAAAACAGATATCATCCTTTTTTCCTGGGAAGTCTCATTAAAGTCTTTGTTATAAATTTAATAGGCTTAAGTTTACACACCCTGTAGAATATCAACTTTCAATACATCTACAATCAGAAACATTTAGTATATTAAACTTTGAAATTTAATGAGCAAAATAGAATATAAAAATCCTTTTTCTAACATTAATATTTCATTAGGAATCCAGCTTAAACCGAGGTGACTGAAATTATTTATCCAGGTTATTGTATTATGAGAATGTCAATTACCCATAAATCCAAAAAATGAATTTCAGGGACAGAGTACTCTAAACTAGACACCCCACATTGGGTCACCCCACTGGAGTCTTTAGGGACTCAAATGGGCCAGTGTAATAATGGATGAAGTTTTGAGTGAGAAGAGAAAAGAGATTACACATTTCAAATTAAACTGGGAATCAGATTCTCCTCTATCTGGTTTTGGCCACTTTTTCTCTGTGTTTTCTACCTTTCCCAATTATGAAACTAGTGTGGCAATCAAGAGCCTAAAGGTGACTTCCGCAGGCGAGATGCCCTTCTGAATGCCAAGTAGGAGCCAGAGGAGAGATCCAAATGGAAAAGAATTGTAAGCTAGTTGCTTGAGCTTGTCCCTAACTTAGAATTTGTGCAAAAGAATCAAGGAGCCCAGACATGGTTTTTCCCAGAATGTCGTGCTAGGAGATAATGCATCTGGCATCCTTACTAATAGTGAATGGATGGATGAATGAATGAACACCAATAATGAAGTGTGCTTTTGCCTAGACTATCTTCATGCATAAATCATTAAGAAATTCAACATACAGATAGGTAACAGCTCAAAGATTTGATAATTGGGGTCCTGGCCTTCTCTTTCCATCTTTCAGGACAGACACTGAAGGCAGTAGAGAAATCACATTGTTAGAAATGACTGATGAATGCTGATACTTTGAATACTTTTTTTTCTGGGCATTGAAAGGAGGTGATGATGTCGCTGTGATTTTCCCTGATGCTGAGAGGTGGCACATTCAATTTGCTGTAATATTATTCCTTTGGTGAACTTCCTTTTAGATGATAGTTCAGAAATTAATTAAAACCACATACTCTCATTAATGAATTCTAAACATTTTATAACTGGTGCCACTGTCCTCCTCAGTCTCTTTTATTTAGAGTTGCTGAACAAGGTTATGTTCTTCTTTCTCTTGCCTTTTTCACACTTACGCTGAAAGCTTAACCAACTCCATTCAGAACTAAAGAAAGGAACAATGTGGTTTTGTACTTCATAACAGCAATGGCTCTATTTATAAGGAGCAGCTTTCTATGGACTCCAAGGAGAAACGTCCATCTCCAGCCCCCATCTCTTCTCGCGCTCGCTTTCATAAGGTTCATCTCTACGTGTTTATTGCCCCATCACGAGGAAGAGAAGGGAGGGCTTTGGTCCTAGTTTAAAAAAAAAAAAAGTGTCCTTGTTTTTAGTGAAAGAAGTAAGTAGGAACTAAGTAGTGGTAAAATAATGTATTCAGGCACATTGCCCAGCCCTTTCTCCATGCTTTTCATAAAAGGAACCACGTCAAGAAAAAAAAGAAAGTTCTGGTCCGAGATCCTCCGAGTTCTGGGTTACAAAGAGTCACAAAGGTGGTGATTTAATGCTGGTTTTCCACTCACACAGAGCAGAGCCCCGCAGCTCCTATCACTGTTAGTGCCAAGCTCATTCCTAGCTTGAGAAAGCCCACTTAAGTTTTGTAATTTTGTGTCAACTGAATGAGCTATTTAACTTCTCAGTTTATTACTCACAGCCAGTCCCGAAACCGTCCTCACCCTCGTCCCTGGGTGTGCAGCCACAGGACACAGAGGCAGTCAGGCAGACTGTCCTCCAGGAAGACCCTTAGTCCACACAGACTCGGATAAAAATCGATGTCTGCTGCAGCCAGTCAGGAGATTAAAACGTTCTGTTCCATTACTTAGTTAATAAGGCTCTACCTGTACCTGGTAGCTCCCAATCACGCAAATGGTAAGGAAAATGTTGGGACCCATGTTGAGTTATTTGCTTTAAAAGATACGTTTTGTTGAAAATTGAGCTTCCAATGTGTAGTTATAGGAGGATGAAGTGATAGAAACTGGAAGTTTCTATCCATTTACCAAAGAACAATGAACTGCATATATATATATATATATATATATATATATATATATATATATATATATATATATGCATATATATGAATAAATTATTTACATATATATATTTGCGCATATTTATATATGTAAATAATTTATTCATGCATACAGTTTATTAAAATATGTATAGAATTAGTCACATGTAACTTCAAATGTAGCAGTTTTAAATGTAGCAATTTTAAAATTTAAGTTGAGATTCCTAATGCGTAGTTTTCAAAGGTATGCTACCACAGAACACAACTGTCATCAATAACACTTCCCCTACAGAAACCACTAGTGTGGTAACTCAAGTGCGAAATCCCCAACAGAGAGGAGGCCGGCCACTGGAGGAACATTTATTACGGTGGTTCAGAACACTAGCTGTGGAGTGAGATACACTGGGCTTGAGGTCCTGCTCTGCCACTTACTGATGTTGAAGGACCCCGGGCAAAGAAAGTGACTTGTTGAAGACTACATGGTTTTCATCTGTAAAAATATGAACACAGCACCTGTCTCTTAGGCAGTTGTAAGGATTATAGCATTTGGCAGCCTGGCTGGCACCCATAAGTACTCGACACATCCTCACTCATTTTATTGGTAATAATGTGCTCCTCCGTCTTCCAAGTAGTGATTCAGATTAGTAAAGAAGGAAACGTTTCTTAGGGAAAAAAATAGAAATTGAACATCTCTTCTGAGGGACTCCTACGGCACACTTGAAAATAAAAATTGCAGCTCATCCTTGGAAAAGGAAAGAAAAATCAGAAGAATGACATCTTCATCTATGACTAGGAAAACTTCTCTTGGGAGAGCTTAAGATAGTAAAGAAAAGACAGAGAGTGGGGAGATGTAAAAGTCTGAACGTCAGGTCGGAGAGAGACTGATCCCATGTCACGGTGACAAATATTGGCTAATGGAGAGAGGAGGAGTCCAAAGGAATAATAAACCTTCCAGCCATGGCTGATGACAGTATTACACCAGAAAGCTTGTAAGGCAACAAATGAAGACATAACAGTAAATCACTCCACATCAACGCGATTCACAATAACTTGTGGAAGTATTTCAGAAGTGAGCGTACTATTTTAGCAACTTGTGCTAAGGATTGCCGAAAGACTTGAACTTCGCCTAATAGTGGGGACAAAGGAAAGCTATGCAAGAAAGCTTTAGGAAGCATAACAGATGAACATAGGGGAAGGGAAAATAAAAAAGAGAGGGAGACAAAGCATAAGGGACTCTGAACGATAGAGAACAAACTGAGGGTTAAAGGAGGGAGGTGGGGGGTGGGCTAGATGGGTGATGGGCATTAAGGAGGGCACTTGTTGGGATGAGCACTGGGTGTTGTATGTAAGTGATCAATCACTAAATTCTACTCCTGAAACCAATATTGCACTGTATGTTAACTAACTTGAATTTAAATAAAATCTTGAAAAGAAGAAAAGGCTATGCAAGAATACTAATACACTCCTCCAAGAATTGAAAACAATTATGTGTATAATTTTCCTGCCCTCAATTTTCTGTTACCAGTCATTATATTCTAAATTAATGCTCACATTTAAATTGATATTCTGATTACTTAAAAACATACAAAATGGTATGGAATTCAAATATATAAATAAAAATCACCCAGCCCAGAACGAACCCATATCAAAACAAATGTATCTTCCTTAACGAACTAATAATAAGAAAGCATTCAAGTCGGTTGCCTACTCACTAATCTGATAAACGTGTGAGCTTAACAAAATTGTTCAATTTCTCACTTTCCTTTTTTGGTCATGTCTTCTAGTCATGCCATTAAAAAATACAGGCAGGTCACAGTAAGAGAAGGGTGACAGGTCCATGTAGGTGGGACTGGGACCAGATGGGAACCAGGCTGAAGTGAAGAGGTAGGTTGGAAGAATGGAACCAAGTATCTTGAGTTCTAATGCCAGATATTACACTAATTTTTTTTCAGAAGAGTCACTGTACTTCTCAGGGCCAAAATTTTCTGATGTGCAAAAGCAGGAGGTCAGACTAGTAATTTCTCAGGTTCCTGCCAGCCCCGTCATTCTGCGATTTCAGCTGTTCCTTTGTTGCTTGTGTCGTTCCTTCTGTGGTGTCTTTGGTCACTAGTCACTATCCTCATAGATCTGTGGACATAAGGATAGAGATAAGGATTAGGTTGGGAAGGGACATGAGGTGTTATTCGAACTAAGTACGGATAAAAAGTAATGACAGGCTATCTTGCAAAGTAAAAGCCACGGTTGTTGAATACTTACCCTGTAGAAGTTGTACTGATTCTTTATCACATGTTGTTCTTTGATATTCAGTAACTTGATAACTAGCTGCTGGGACAACTTCTTGAAATTTTACCAGATACATGCATAATTGTGCATCTGATGGTATTAATGGCATATATAACAAAGGGGCTCAAAAATCCCTACTTGTTACAATTACAACATTGCACGGGCTTGATACAGTCTCCTAAATTGTATTGCTGCTGAAAGTTCCACGTTTTTTGCTGAGCCTCGTACCACAAATCAATTCCCCTTTTCACTGTCACTGAAGTTTTATCTCGCCCCTACAGCTTTTTGTCTTGGTTGGAGCAGTTACTGAAATAATTCTGCCAATTACTCTTTGATTCTAAAAGAAGGCGTGAGATGGCTGCATTTGCATCACGGCTCCACTTCCCAAGGGAATCGCCATTCTGCTGATTCATCTTAGCTTCCCCGTGCCAGCTGAGAACCATCACTCGCTTAAGCTTCTCCGTGTTTTCGAGACATCCATCTACATGGTACAAGCTCTCGGTTCTCTCTTGGGCCATTTTCTCATTAAAAACAAGTCCTTACTAAGTTATGGAAGTTAATCTATATGTGGAGTCGAAAACTAATACAGCGATAAATCTATGTTTGTGTTACCTATACTAACGCGATCCGTGTTACCTGCGCCCTCACGAGCTCACAGGTGCCGTGACCTCACAGGGGTTGCAACTTATCTGCTCTAAATTCTCTACCCTTTTATTTTTGGACTGTTCCACAAACACCAAGCACAGCACTGAGCATTTTATCTTGCATTTCATTAAACTCAATGCTCACCATAACTTCAAGAGGTAGGTGTTAGTATTACTGCAATTTACAGGTGAGGTTTAGAAAGGTGCGGTCCCATGTTCAGGGTCACTCGTCCCTGGTAACAGAGCAAAGGCTTCACTGCAGCTCTCACTGCAAAGCCTCTCTTGAATATCCCGTCAGCAAAATTAGAGATCACCACGTGTCATGAACCTTGCGAATCACTCTTCAGTCGTTGACGTTGCAAAATTACATCCACAAATGCCTGAATGTGCAATTCACTGCTGTTCGTGTAGGAACTGATGTCACAGGTGGTGATAAGCACGCAGCTGGGCCTGAAAACAATAATACATGGAAAAGTACTCCGTATACGGTAAGCCCGAAGGATATTAGTGTCTATTAAGTGGATGCCAAAATTATATTTATTCTCTTGCTGAGCTGTAGACTCTAATAGACTGGACTTATCTATAAATTATAATATTAAAAATGGCTTTTAAAATTTACCCCACAGTGTCTAATCGGATTTGTGAAGATCATAAAGATCATCTCTTCAAAAAGCTATTTCCTCTTCAGCCCCTACACATTTGCTCAATTATTAATAGCTTTCATTTGGACCGTGGCTTTAAATAAAGTACCTACCATGGCATCTGATCTTGGACTTTGAGAAAGATGAAAACACCATCATTGATGCTATCACTTTAAAGCACTTTTCTAATTTTGGTGCCGGGGTACAGTTCATTCTGCTTAGAAAACAATGTTTTGGGGGGCCTGGGTGGTGCAGCCAGTTGAGTGCCCAAGTCTTGGTTTTGGCTCAGGTTGTGATCTCAGGGTCCGGAGATCTCAGCGTCAGGCTCCATGCTCAGCACCGGGTCTGCTTAAGTTTCTCTCTCCCTCTCCCTCCCCACCCCACTCAAAAAAATAAAGCTTTTTTAAAAAAGTTTTTCCTTTGCAGAAAGTATTAAATTTTTTGTTATGTTATTGCGCTTAAAATCTCTGAAAGTACAAAGAAGCGGGTGCATCGTAATACATTATTCTTCTACCGTCTACTTCTGGGCTTGCAGAGTGGAGTGGGGCAAAGCAAAGTCAGGTCTCAGCCTCCCGAGCATTTGAGTCCGATTAGCAGGTGGGTAAGAAATTTATTTTTCTTAATAGAGTTATATGTCTGGAATTTATTTAGTGGTTTTGAGGGAGCCTAGAAAACAGGGTCGCAAATAGGGTCAGAAAAGAAGCCAGAAAAACCAAGATAACTTCCAGTTGAATTACGACCTCAAATGGATTCCGGAGAATGGAATTTCCATAATTCACACTCCTATTATTGGTTATTTCTGGAGCCTTTGGGGCTGAAGGCAATATCCTCTGTAGAATCCCAAGCCTATTTCCTGCCTTGTTAGTCTTTAGTCTCCATTCCCCATCTCACTAATTAATTGTATTTTATATGCTAACAGCTTCCTAAAAGGAATTGAGGCGGCTTGTTACAAATGCCAGAGAAATGGAATCATTAACTTAAGGAGAACACAAAGGAAAAGAGCTGTGTTCTTAAAAGAAGAGATAGTTATACCACGATAGTAGCCTAAGAATAATTACGACGACTGAGCAGAGTTGTGAATGTTCACCTTCCCAGAGGTCACTGAAAGCATGTTTACCCAGACGTACTGAGGATAAGTAGAAAAGTTTAAACGAGCTCTGGGAGAGCAATTGCTTGGGGAAAATGGAGTCGAATCACCTAAAATCTGAGGGAGGCGAGAAGAAACAGGGACAATACATAGTTGTCCCTCCAAACAAAAGGAGGACAGGGATCCTGTTAGAAGGAAAACGAAGGGATTCGAAAGGCAGGAGTTACCACAACTGGAAATGTATGTTCCCTATGAATAAGCCCTCCCTTAAGAGGTTTCTGGATGCAATATTAATTCCAGACTGGGGCAGGAAATAACCAAATGTCACCCAAATGATCTGGAAGCTAATGTAACCTCCTAGCATATGATTTACTTTCAAGAAAACAATTTACTTTCAGTTAGATTCTGCCTGGAAAAATCACTTCAAAAACTGGAGAGGGAGTCCAACTCTATATGCACCGGCAGCCTAACCAACCGCTGAGGCCCGACAGAGTCAGGCTAATTGCAGATAGAAGAAGCAAGGAGTGAACATTTTCTGTCGGTCTGGTGCTGCTGCCTGGTACTGGTGGAGGAGCAGGACTCCGAGGGCTCCCGGTGCTCGGTTGGCCTGTTTGGAGCTGCTGCCCCTGGCCTCTGGTGGGGCCCGCCCGTCCCAAGCACATCTGGCAGGCGCCGTCTGGCACTGGGCTCTGTGGAGCAGTGCATCGGGCCGGGCTACAGCTTCCACCGGGGGACAAGGCGGCTTTTCTTAACTGTCCATGCCCTTGGGCGTCCGAGCTCTCGCTCTGGGTCTGCAACATCATTCTCTATGAAGTGGAAGACGTGCAGACAGGATGACATGTCCCAACACAGGTCTGGTGTCCCAGACCTGCTCCGATGGCATGTGATTTCCGCACAATGAGAACACACGGGCCTTTGTGCAATGTGCGTCTGGAAAACTTCCCAGCTCATGCATCTGCCCTCTGATTTACACCTTGCAGAATAAGGCTGACCCTCAGGAAAGCGACTGAATCTATAAGCGGTGGGTGGGCTGCGCCCCCTCCCCCAACCCCTGCCTCCTTCTTATTCTGAGAAACAATCGTGGGTGTTCCCACCTCCCCAAAACTCCCTCCCCTGAAAAAGCAGGGGGAAAAGCTGCTTCCTGGCCGAATAAAGCTGAAACACCTGTGTGCCAGAAACACACAGATGTCACCGGGCACAGCGTGGCCGCAGACCCATCTGCCCAGCGCGTTTCACTCGGGTGGTTTGGGGTGGCGACCAATTAGGGTGGGAAACCCACACCATAGGAAAAGATTCCTTTGGTCCTCATTATCCCCATTCCCTTGCAATTCTTCTTCTCACATTTCTCTCTCTCTCTCACTAGAGCTCTACCCAGGGAGGAATACGCAATGCCAAAAACAACCTTTGGCTTTGAAAAGGCCTGAGAGGCAGTTATATTTCAGGTGGTATCTTCCCTCCATCCTTACTCATCCTGCCTTTTTTGATTCAGGCTGGAAGGACAAGTGGAAAGAAAAGCAACGTAATACTCAGTGTTAACTGAAACTTTGTTATGAAAAGTCTGTCCTTGATGTCACGGGTGACTCGCGCTCCTGTGAAATGTGAAGTGTGTGCTGAGCTTCCTTCGTTCTGAAAATACCTACTAAGCACTACTCGCCTTGTATTGTGCTCGGCCCTGGGGGTAGGACATCTGGCACGTGGCCTCAGCTGAGCTGTCCATGAGTGCAGTACAAATACCTAGCTCACTGCGCCGTGTCCCGCAAGGACAACATCGCGTCTAATACACTTTGTAGTGTCACCGTTTCCATTCCGCCGCTTTTCTCTGCAACCTGGTTTCTCCTTCTCTCTTTGGAGCAGTGACCTTCGAGCGCGCAGAACGGCTCTACCCGTGGCACCGGCAGCTCCTAACGGTGCTACAAGGACAATGAGATGTTACAAGTTGGGACACAGGAGCAGCTCTTTATTTATTTAAAGATTTTTAAAAAAATTTTTNTAAAAATTTTTTTTAAAGATTTGTATTTATTTAGTTGAGAGAGAGAGGGCGCAAGTGAGGGCCCAAGCAGGAGAAGCAGACTCCCCGCTGAGCAAGGAGCCCGACGTGGGACTCGAGCCCAGGACCCCAGGATCATGACCTGAGCTGAAGGCAGATGCCTCACCGACTGAGCCTCCCAGGCAAAAACCCTGGGTCATTACACCAATGAACTTTCTAGACGGCTACAGACAATGGACTGGCCTCTGGGGAGTGGATGGGTGTGGAGAAGAGATAGTGGCTATCACTCAGGGCCTAAAAAAAGGTCTTTGGACAAAAATTGCTGTGTTATTTTTTGATCCTTTTTATTTGGAGACAATATTAGACTTACAGAAGAGATGCAGAGATGGTAGGAGAATTCCTGCAACGCCTCCACCCTGCTTCCCTCAATAAGAACACTATAGGTCACCGTGGTGCATTTATCCAAACTAAGAAATTAACATTGGCACAAGGCTGTTGACTCTAAGACAGACTTTATTCACATTTAACCAGTTTTTCCACTAATAGCCTCTTTCTGTTCTAGGATCTAATCCTGCATATCACATTGCATTTAGCTTTTGTTTGGTTTTAAATGAGGTATTTATCTCTTCTCAGTAGGTGGCATATTGTTTGTTACCATATCACACCGTGTTGGGGGAGGAAGTTCTGTCCCTTTGGATCTGTAAAATGCAGGAAAGGGCATCAGAAACAAGACAAAGTGGAGGGATGAGGAAAAGCTTCTGTGATTTTCTTATTTTTTAATCTACCTGCAGGGAGAACCGAGTAATGTAGGGAAGTGGTTTTTCTGACCCTTCCTATCTGCTCAGCCCTGGTAAAATGAAAGGTCAAGTACTCTCTTTTGGTAAATTTGTTAATCTCTAGGGGCCCAACAGCTACTTTGATGGCAGCCCTGGATTACTCTTTCGGAGTCATAGATGGGGAAAGGGAAGAAGCCGTGCCTTGCTGGTGACACATTTAGGATCACAAAGGCCTGTGAAATATATAGTAAGACTTAATACTAAGGCTTAATGGGGAACTAAGTCTCAGTCACTAACCCTTATTACTTGAAATGGCATTGATTTGCAGGGATACAAGCACAGCGCTTTTACAAGGAACAATTTGGAGCAGAAACTGAAAATGGAGTCCCTTCGCACCTTTGAGGGGGAGCTTGGGGGAGCTGAAGGAGATGGGGGGAAGAGGTCCACACTTCCCGTAGTAATGAACTCGGGCTGGCACAGAGCTAAGTGTAGTAATTTTCAATTGGTTTAAGCTGCACTCGCAACAGCTAAGTAATGTGGGACTTTTCATACGTGTTACGTTTGAAAGCCAGTGACTTGGACCGGCCTGGGGTGTTCTTGGGGACCTCGAAGTACAAAATAGCGTCAAGACACATTCCGAAAAGGCTCGCTGCCTTTGGGACCCAGGACCCTGGGCTAGACTTCAGAGGGACTCCAATCTCCAAGTCGTAAGGTTGTGAGCTCAGCAGAAGCCCACGTGCTGGAACCGTCACAGCAGGTAACACACTGACTGCAAAGATCATCCATCTTAGTCAAAATTACAAACAGGTCTCCCTGCCTCCCTCCTCCTCTCTCCGGGCCGTCCGCTTGCCTCATCGTCAAAGAATCAACATGAAGCCGAATGTGTTCATTCCTCTGCAGCAATAATACTGCTTTGGGGGGCGGGTGGGGGAGGACCCTCACTGGATCAAAGAGGCCTCTCTAGCAGGGCAGCGTGCAGCCAGGGATCTTTACTCCCTGGTCTCTCTGTCTCTCTCTCTCTCCCTCCCTCCTGCTTGTCCTGTTTTTCAACATGAGGCATTCTTTTTATAGTTTCAAATTAACATTAAAAACCAATAACATAGTGATTCCGGGCTGTGATAAACAAACAACAACAACAACAACAAAACCCAGGGATACCTCCACAATAAAACTCTATAAAATGCACAAACTGGCACGTTTTAAATGACTCTTTAGTACCAGAGGGGAGAAAAAAAGCATATGAGGTAAATCCTTCACCGGGTAACTCACCAGGGAGACTGGTAAAAATAAATTGCACAGCTCTAATTTTCCTAGCAGCTTCCATGCTATTCTTTGAAACTGAGTACGAACCCCTTGGCCTAATCCCAAGAGCCGATCTATAGTAAATAGAGCACACTTAATGCCTAAGTTCCTTTTTAGCACCATTCAGACAGTGACTTCAGCCACAGAGCTTAGTCATAGCAGACATTTTTGTGGTGAAAGCATTAAACCCACATGCAGCTCTCTTTCTGTGGCCACTGGGGGTCATGCTCCCTTCCCATTAGCTGAATAAATCATAAAGTCGGCTCAGACCACCCAAGGAGCAAGACCAGAGAGCCACAGGCGATGCCTACAGCCGCTTACTTCTTCTCAGAATCTACGGGGGAAAAAAAAAAGAGCAGAAAAAGAAAAACAAGAGAAAACACTGCAAAACAGACCGGCTGTAGGAAATCATTGGATTTTAAAAAAATGTGATCTATGCAAGTAACCCAGAGACTTGTTTATTTGTTTATTTATTTTGTTAAAACCAGGGAGCCGGATTTAAGAAGAAAAGTAGTAGAAAAATAAAGCCACATGCATGCCTTTTGTCGTATGCTGGAGTTTGTTGACAAAAATGGTTTTTTTTCTCTCTCTGTGGATTTTAAATTAAGGGAGGCCACCCTGTGTGGCCGGGCTCTTCAGGTGGTTCCGATAAGACACAATGCAGACGCAGAGCCGGGGGGCTGAGCATCCGGCGTGATTATGTGGCCAATCGGGATTTAACAAGGAAACAAACGTGTTGTCTAATGCTCCCTGTGTCAAATGATTCACTCTGCCGGGAGAAGGATGGTTAGGGAGGAAGGTCTGCGAAGTCACGTTCCCATCAATCAGTAAATAAGATAAGAAACAGGAATTTTAAACACAACTATTAGCAGGCGACCGCTATCACATCAGCAGACCCCAGCTCATTATGTTAAGCAGTCCCTTTGTGGGGAGGAGGAGGGACGCTGGCCCCGGAGCAGAGATTGGGCTGTTTTGCTTGCATTTTTTAAAAGTGCGCTGAACTTTAAACAACTCTGCCAAAGCCTAATAGGCAACTGAAATTGTGACTGCCCCCCCCCGCACAAAAAACTATTACCCCTCCCCCCAACTAAAGTTTGGCAGAAAGGGAAATAAATACATGCTAGGTGGATTCTAAGGATTTCCCAAAGCCTCTGGGGCAGGCAGCATTTTGGAATGTGAAGCTAAGTGAGAGTTGGTCGCTGGTGAACGGCCTCCCTGGCGTCTGAAAAAAACTCAGTTCGTGATTTTGAGGCTTGTCTGTAAGCTTTCATTTGTGCTATTTAGAAGAGTAAATGTTCTTCAAGCAACAGACTATATTTAACCTTTGCCTAAAGTCAAGGGAGTGCAGGTCACTTCCCTATGAGCGCTCACACCAAACTGCCTGAAAACTCTCCAAAGTCCTCCTCTCCAGGGCCTCCCTGAAGGCAGGACAGCGGGTCGGTCCACCCTGGGCCCCAGCACAGAGGTGATTTGGTGACGCAGGCCCACCAGGGAGGAGGGCAAGATCACTTCTATCATTTGTGACTTCATACGTGAGTCTTAGGGTCACAGTGAAGCAATCCTAAGTGTCAACAGTGCGTGTCCTGGAAATCACAGCAAGAAGGCCAGGGGATCCACCTATCAGTAACCTAGAGCCCATTAAAATTGGGTGGATAGAATCTTCATTTGTGAGCTTACATAACGCTTTAACTATGCCATAAAAAGCAGGAACACAGCGACCGTCACCACAGTGACCCAAAAGCTTAGTAAACTAAACGCTTCGCTCACAAACTTTCACTCATTCTGTGGAGTGACTTTCATTTCTCCTCTTTCATATGCGCATCTCCCACGTCACTGAGAAGTCAGCTATGCTGGGACAGATGCTCGGAAGTCCTCCCTGCGTCAGAGCACTTGGGAGAATCAGGCCAACTGTGGGTGCAGCATCCAGCTGCTTATCTGTGCCCCACCCACCGCGGCCTGGGAGCAGTGGCCTGTCCCTCTAGCCACACGGGACACATCATAGACAGAGTGGTCGGCACCTGCATCTTTGGGGTCCCTGAATTGCAAGAGAAGGTAAACAATTCCAAAGAAAAGAGTCCAGAGGAAATAGAAACTCTACTGAAAACTAGAAGAAATGTCAGAAAATATGTGGAAACAAACCTCTTTCATTATTAATAGACATCAGTCGCTTGGGAGATTAGCTCTCATGCTGTATAATTTGCAACTTTCTCTCATTTAGTTAACCTCTGCCAGAACCGATTTGCTTTGGGGGCGCCAAAACCGTGCACTTGCAAACTGGAGGTGGTGGGTAGAGACTACACCACTTGGGTGCCCACAGATTGGAAATGTTTATCCCTCTCGATGGAGAGGTACAAAACCAAGAAGCTGGAACTTTGAGGCATGGAGATCAAAATAGTAGCATTGGAGTGGATCCCTTTACTTCAGAAGCAATACTGTTTTAAAAACAAGATACCCACCCCGAGCCTAACACTGACCACACTTCTTCAGACAGGATCTGGGGGTCACCACCCCTCTTTCTCTCTGTGTATTCTTCTCCCGGGCTCTGCTCCCTTAAGAACTCTCTGCACAGTCTGTCCCCTTTCATTTTGTCTTCTCCCCAAAGTAGGCCTGTCCCTCCTCAGCACAGTTGAACTCTGGTGATAAGAAAAACAACTACTATAACACGAGTTATACACCACATGAAAAATCCACTTGCTATAAAATCAGCATGCATTTCCTCCCTAGTCTGAAGCCTAAAATTAATGAATGATAATATCTTCATTAATGGGAACCACCACCACTACCACTACCACCAAGCACTTCTCACATTGAACCATAGGAGATGGTCTACGTTCAAGTTTTTGGTCCACATATGATTTATCCTCATAAGGAGAACCTACTAGATGGCTGGTACTATCATGGGTAACAGGCATGGTACTAAAAAAAAAAAAGAAAAAGAAAAAGCAATAAAGCTTTGGATCCCAGTTGAATACCACCTATGTAAACTTCGGCAAGTTTCTCAATCTTATAGTGACTCAGTTGTCTTATCTATAAATTGGGAATAATTGTTAGCTATTATTATTATGTCCTGGAGGCAGAAAGGTTGTAGGACACGGGACCCTGCCTGCCCTTTTGAGCCTCTGGCTCTTATGAGGACCCATGATGTGGTGAGTGCCAGGGCTCTTGCTACTTTACAGGGTGACTTTGCATTAATTAGCAAATTACACACCCTCCTAAGGGACACCCTTGCTCCCGGAGTAGGGATCTTCCGTGCTGCGCCCAGGCTGCCCCAGCCACTTGCAGCAGTGACCACGAAAGCGGAGATACGGGTGCGCACAGGACGCTAGGACAACACAGGGCTGGGAGCGTTCCCTTCAAGCAAAACTAGACATTTTTGCCCACTTCAGATACAGAACATAAGCCAATCAAAAAACACTAAAGCTGGATCATTCAACCGAGAAAATTGTTGACCTATCTGTGTCTGTTAATCCCGAGTGGCTCCCCTGTGAGTGACGAATGCACTTTTTCCCCCTTTGCTGTTCCCTTCTCATTATGGAGACCTGCTGCATGTTAGGATCCCCACAGCTTCTCACCAAGCTGCTGATTCTTCCAGGCCTCTATTTTGGCTCTGGACACTCAGGTTTTGAATGCAGGACCTCTGGGCTCAAGTAGCCAGGTCCTATAGGCAGCCAGCCACCCAGCCTGCTTCCCCTCCGTCTCACTGTCTTCACATTCCTCTCAGCAGCTCCCCAGCCCCACCTCCAGCCTGGAAGCCAGCACCAGGGGACCCCTTGTGCATAGGCACTCTTCCAAAGTGTTCTAAGACCATCGTAACTGTCTAAACATACCTCTCCAGCTGGACCTGGGCAGTCGTTCGACCCTCTTTGTCTCTTGTACATATAACATCTCAAAAACATACATGGAATGAGAAGCTGTCACCTTGTGTTCTGCCTGAGAAAGGCCTGGGGAGGAAGGGAAGTCCTACCCTGAGAGGTGATGCCTGTGGACAGGGCAGAAGATGGAACCCATGGTCCCCCCTCAAGGAGCACATGGTCCATTAGGCAAGACTGATGTATAAACAGATCATTCCATGATAGTGTGATGTGGGAAACAAAAGAAATTGTATATGCCATACAGAAACAAAATAGAGGGTGGTAGGCAGGCTAAAAATTCAGAAAAGTAAAGGGATAATGAAGGAGCAAGACGTGAGAAAAATGGTCAAAGTAAAAGTGGAGAAATGGGTGGTAAGGTCGAGAAAACCCGTGAATGGAGGCAAGGAGGTAACGGGGTGGCAAGGCTATGGATTGTTTTTAGGTATAGGCAAGGGATGGCATTGAGCAGTTCCAGCTCAATGGCCCCACCTGTGTTGGAAACGAAACCCCTGTGTCTGGGGGTCAGGGGTAAGGGGCAGATAGAAGGATGCAAAGAACGGACAAGGTTTGAACTATCCACAAGAGGAATGAGAGAGTCAATCCAAGAGGAGTGAGTGAAGAGAGAGATAAATGGCACAATAATTCCAAATGAGTTGGGAGGGCAAAAGATTGCAACGATGCCAGGCATTGTGGCTGTGCAATGTCCCTCAATAGCACTGAGCTCCCAAGGAAAAGGATTAGGGGAGGCAGATTTTAATTGGATCCAGGCTTGGGATTCAAAGATGTCATAGATACTAGTAAGAGTAAATATATGATTGACTAGGAGGTCTAGTTTGGGCATAGCTCCTTATTGCTGTTGGGATAAAGTCAAAATCCTTAAACACTAACCAATAACCCACACGATTTGGCCCTGCTAAAGCTCTCTCAGCCTTTATTCTTTGGCAGAGCTTCTATGCCCCAGGCTCACTGGGATATTCTCTGTTTCTTTGCACACCTAGAAAGTGCAAATATCTCCTGCCTCAGAATTTTTAAACACATTGATCTCTCTGCGGGAATGCCCTTCCTAACACTCGGCATGGCTAGCTTCTCCTCATTCTTCAGTTTCTACTTCAGAGACGAGCGTCTCAGAGAAACATCCTTAGGTCCCCCGGCTGGGTAAGCTTCCCCCCCGCACCTCCACTCTATTTCCTAATGTTCATCACGCTTGTAATTGCTTGCCCACCATTTTTCTTCCCCTATATTTTGCAAGTTCATCGAGCATGTTTCCTGCCTTTTTCACGGTGCTCTGCTCATAGCAGATGCTCAATGAACAGTTGTTGAGAGATTGACCAGATGAGATGATAATCCTAAAAGGCCCTCACAGGGTTACAAAGGGGGGAAATCAGATGAGCACGGGCAGAGGGGGGTAGGCTGAAGACTCAGAGAATGGAGTTGGAGAGGTTCTCCACAATAGCATTGCTCAAGGTGCCCAGAGGAGAGGATTGTTCAAGGTGAGTGGTGGGATCTGCAGTTGTGAATGTCAAGGAACTGGAACATTGGTGTGCTTGATGCTTGATTTCTTCAAGTGACTACTCAAAGCACTCACTGTATCGGTACAACTGTGGTTGGAAACGTCATAAAAAACCAGGGTCCAAAATCTTTAGTTAAGAATGGAGAATGACGGAAAAATTGATGGCAAACACATCCAAGGAGAAGTTGCATGGTAAAGCTATGTGGCTTGAAATTCAAGGGAGAGGGGGATGAGTGACCATGGTCAAGATTTCCAGTTGCATGGCCAGCCTCACAGGGGGAATTAGTATCGCAGCACTGGGATGGCTCAATATCTGTTGAAAGTATAGTGCATATCATTTAGAAAGGTCCTAACAACAAGGTCTAAACCAGGTGGCATTTTCTGATGAACAAATGGGTAATCAAATAATTAAATTAGGTGGGAAACTATTTCCAAAACTTTCTCATTTACCTTCTTTTTCCTTAGCACTTAATACTGGTCATCACAACAAGTGCTTTACTTATTGGCATCTGTGTCCCACGAGTAGTGAGCTCCACGAGAGGGTGATTTTGATCTGTTTTAGTCACTCCTAAATCCTCACGGCCTAAACAGGGCCTGATGTGTAGTGGACACTCAGGAAGCATTTCTTAAATGAATGAACTCCATGTAATGAAGGGTTTGTTTTCTTTAGTTGTTGGTCAGACTAGTTCAACTAGACTTGGTGAATAGGATGTATCTGAATTTCTAAGCCATCTCTAAAGCCATTTTGGAAATAGTACTATGCCTTTAAAGATCTGGAATTTGCTTTGATTCAGTAAAAGATAGAAAGCAAACCTGAAAAGCAACTGCTAGATCCCAAGCCCTATCATATCTGCATGTGATCCCACAGATACATCCCTGTAACACTTCTTGGTTATAAATTGTAAGGGCAATGAAGCAGCTCCCGCCCTTCTCCTCAACACATTGATTCACTATGCCCATATGCACTTGAGAGCTAACCCTTCGTGAATCACTTCTCAAAGGTGTTGATTTCTTTAATGGCACTGCCAGTAATTTCCTTAGGATTCAAACCCAGCTTTTTAAAAAATCTCAGGTTATGTTGCTAAATACCGAGTTCCTTATTTTCCTGTGAGTTTTTCATCTGTTGTTGTTGCTGTTATTTTTTTAGAGGTTGGCTAAAATATCTTTTGAGTTGGGGGAGAGCTTCATTTATTTACAAGCTAAGTAATAAGTAGTACCAAAACCAATTGCCATCATAAGCAGTGATATCAGGTCTAATTTCCTTTTAGAACTATTACAGTACTGCAGGAGAAAGTCTACTTTTGGGGTACCGCCTGGAAACATGGGCCATTCTTCCATGCTTTCGGCCTGGAGCAGTAGTTGAGACAGCCCTTAGAAGGCAGAGAAGCTCCCACCTCTGCTCCACTGTGTTCTTTGATGCGGCGGCTACAGCCTGGACTGAGGGTGAGGCCACAGCAGTGGGACAGGCCGGACAAAGGGCTTACTGATCTGGGACCGTCGTGAAAACGCCGGGCATTGTCGATCTCACAGGGTCCCCCGGGGGTTGCCAGATTGAGCAAACAAACGCAGGATGGATGGCTAAATTGAAATTTCAAATAAACAATGAATAGTATTTTGTCTGAGTATGTCCCAAATGATACAGGGTGTATATTCCTTTGAAAACATCATTTGTGTTTTATCCGAAATTCAAATTTAACTGGGTATCCTTTATTTAATCCTTAGTGTGTCCTCATTTTCCTGCTGTAGGGCAGAGCCCGGGGACTCCCTCCCCTATGATGTGGGCCATGAGCCCCTTCAGAGCCCCAAGTAGATCCCTTTGCCTGTGTTGTAAGGGGTGAAAGGGAGTGGATCCCAAAAGAGACAGTGGGCATATGAGCCTGGAAAATCTCACTGTGAAGCCTTTCTTTTGATTCAGCTAATTAAATGAAGGTAAAAATGAGGCCTTGACAGTGCAAGGAAGAAAGATTTTCACAGATGGAATCGATAATGATTCAAAGCGCTATGAAGGAGGCAGCAAGCTGATTCTAGGGCCGCCAATGGCCCGTCCTCTGCCCACTTACTTCTCGTGCCTGTGGATTAAGGGAAGTGGGGCAAGATTTGGGAGACTCAACTTGTAAGCATATCTCTGACAGTTTACTTTGAATAACATTNATCTTTAGTTAAGAATGGAGAATGACGGAAAAATTGATGGCAAACACATCCAAGGAGAAGTTGCATGGTAAAGCTATGTGGCTTGAAATTCAAGGGAGAGGGGGATGNTCTTTAGTTAAGAATGGAGAATGACGGAAAAATCGATGGCAAACACATCCAAGGAGAAGTTGCATGGTAAAGCTATGTGGCTTGAAATTCAAGGGAGAGGGGGATGAGTGACCATGGTCAAGATTTCCAGTTGCATGGCCAGCCTCACAGGGGGAATTAGTATCGCAGCACTGGGATGGCTCAATATCTGTTGAAAGTATAGTGCATATCATTTAGAAAGGTCCTAACAACAAGGTCTAAACCAGGTGGCATTTTCTGATGAACAAATGGGTAATCAAATAATTAAATTAGGTGGGAAACTATTTCCAAAACTTTCTCATTTACCTTCTTTTTCCTTAGCACTTAATACTGGTCATCACAACAAGTGCTTTACTTATTGGCATCTGTGTCCCACGAGTAGTGAGCTCCACGAGAGGGTGATTTTGATCTGTTTTAGTCACTCCTAAATCCTCACGGCCTAAACAGGGCCTGATGTGTAGTGGACACTCAGGAAGCATTTCTTAAATGAATGAACTCCATGTAATGAAGGGTTTGTTTTCTTTAGTTGTTGGTCAGACTAGTTCAACTAGACTTGGTGAATAGGATGTATCTGAATTTCTAAGCCATCTCTAAAGCCATTTTGGAAATAGTACTATGCCTTTAAAGATCTGGAATTTGCTTTGATTCAGTAAAAGATAGAAAGCAAACCTGAAAAGCAACTGCTAGATCCCAAGCCCTATCATATCTGCATGTGATCCCACAGATACATCCCTGTAACACTTCTTGGTTATAAATTGTAAGGGCAATGAAGCAGCTCCCGCCCTTCTCCTCAACACATTGATTCACTATGCCCATATGCACTTGAGAGCTAACCCTTCGTGAATCACTTCTCAAAGGTGTTGATTTCTTTAATGGCACTGCCAGTAATTTCCTTAGGATTCAAACCCAGCTTTTTAAAAAATCTCAGGTTATGTTGCTAAATACCGAGTTCCTTATTTTCCTGTGAGTTTTTCATCTGTTGTTGTTGCTGTTATTTTTTTAGAGGTTGGCTAAAATATCTTTTGAGTTGGGGGAGAGCTTCATTTATTTACAAGCTAAGTAATAAGTAGTACCAAAACCAATTGCCATCATAAGCAGTGATATCAGGTCTAATTTCCTTTTAGAACTATTACAGTACTGCAGGAGAAAGTCTACTTTTGGGGTACCGCCTGGAAACATGGGCCATTCTTCCATGCTTTCGGCCTGGAGCAGTAGTTGAGACAGCCCTTAGAAGGCAGAGAAGCTCCCACCTCTGCTCCACTGTGTTCTTTGATGCGGCGGCTACAGCCTGGACTGAGGGTGAGGCCACAGCAGTGGGACAGGCCGGACAAAGGGCTTACTGATCTGGGACCGTCGTGAAAACGCCGGGCATTGTCGATCTCACAGGGTCCCCCGGGGGTTGCCAGATTGAGCAAACAAACGCAGGATGGATGGCTAAATTGAAATTTCAAATAAACAATGAATAGTATTTTGTCTGAGTATGTCCCAAATGATACAGGGTGTATATTCCTTTGAAAACATCATTTGTGTTTTATCCGAAATTCAAATTTAACTGGGTATCCTTTATTTAATCCTTAGTGTGTCCTCATTTTCCTGCTGTAGGGCAGAGCCCGGGGACTCCCTCCCCTATGATGTGGGCCATGAGCCCCTTCAGAGCCCCAAGTAGATCCCTTTGCCTGTGTTGTAAGGGGTGAAAGGGAGTGGATCCCAAAAGAGACAGTGGGCATATGAGCCTGGAAAATCTCACTGTGAAGCCTTTCTTTTGATTCAGCTAATTAAATGAAGGTAAAAATGAGGCCTTGACAGTGCAAGGAAGAAAGATTTTCACAGATGGAATCGATAATGATTCAAAGCGCTATGAAGGAGGCAGCAAGCTGATTCTAGGGCCGCCAATGGCCCGTCCTCTGCCCACTTACTTCTCGTGCCTGTGGATTAAGGGAAGTGGGGCAAGATTTGGGAGACTCAACTTGTAAGCATATCTCTGACAGTTTACTTTGAATAACATTGTTTGTATTGTGGAAATGGATAGAAAAAGAAATCATCAGTGGCAGTTTTAATGCTATTAAATGCCACCAGATAGCTAAACTATGCAAGAAGCCTCACTTTAAAAGCTCACTGACGCTGGAGTAGCGTTTGTAAACCTGGGGGGGGGGGACCAAAAAGAGTAGGAAATTGAACTATGGAACATTTGGTGAATAACGAAGGCCCAACTACTTTGCACAGCAGTTCCTGGGAAATACAAGCTCTGACAGTGTGCACTTTGCAGAATCATAGCAGAGTCTGAGTACGGAAGATCCAGACAGATATTGTTGATTACAATATTTTCTATATCCAAACATTTTCTTAAGTAATGTTGAGAATGGGCAATAGAGTCTCTAGGCTAGTCCCTAGCCTTGCCACAAACTAGTTGTAAATCCTTAGACAAGGCATTTAGTATCTTAGGGCTTCCCAGCCTTCATCTTTAAAACACAAATGATAACGTCCACTCTGCTATCATCACCGAATGCGATGAACGAAATTGTAATGATGGTCCAGTGTTCTGAAAAGCACCCAAATTCACTCCTGCTAGTTCATGTTAATGAATGAATGGCACAAGTAATTTGGATAAATTACTAAAGAGGGTATCTGAATCGAATCAACTCCTGCAGTAAATCCAGCTGTTGGAGCCACGAAAGAGATTGGCAGAAATATCACTGTGGAAAAGTGCTGGTTTTTAGAGTGACGCTTACTAGAATGTGCATTGCTCTGTCTTAGGTGTTCTCTAAAGTACAAAAGGAGGAGAAGACATGGTCCCTTCCACAGGGAGGTGATAATCCATTTGGAGGAGAGAAAAAAAAAAAAAAAGGATATGTCTACTGCTAAATCAGAATGCAAACTAGTTTATGATTTAGTGCCCAGGGGATGATGATAATAATAGTTTCTCTTAGGGGCGCCTGCATGGCTCAGTCAGCTAAGACTCCAACTCTTGGTTTCAGCTCAGGTCCTGATCTCAGGGTGGTGGGATGGAGTCCTGTGTTGGGCTCTGTGCTCCGTGGGGAGTCTGCTTATCCCTCTCCCTCCGCTCCTTCTCTCTCCCTTTCTCTCAAATAAATAAGTAAATCTTTAAAAAAAATAATAGTTTTCCTCGGAGATCACAGCAGGATGCGGTCCACATAGGAGAATGATTTTATATAGTCTTCAGGATGGTTAGAAAGGAGCTTGACGAGATGAAGAGAAGGAAGGACATTCTAGCCAGAAGCATACACTAGAAAAGACCTTGGGGGCATTGAAGACAGTAAGGAGGCTAGTTTGGCTGCATGAAAGATCCCTGCTAAGACTAACGTGTGAAAGATGAGCACCCAGAATAAAATAATCATGCCTACAAGATAAGGCTGAATAGGTTGATTGATCCAAGAGAACGGCCGGTCTGGAACATCACAATTAGGAGTGTGGACTCTCCCAAGTGACACATCTATTCACAAACAAATACAAACGAACTACATATGTGTACGTGAATGCCTACGTAATATACGCTCTCCATTTTGAACATAAAACAATGGACGCTTACTCCAAATATGACTTAAAAGATTGCTACTTTGAAGAGTCCTCTCCGCAGGCTGACTGGTATTTTGAAATCGTGGTCAGCAGCAAAAGCTATCACAGCTAGTGACTCTTTTATTCAGTTTTACAGGGTTCATGGCTCTTGCGGTAATAATTTTCCTGATTGCCATGTTCCGTATTATTGGTTTATCGGCCGCTCCAGGTTGAAACTCTGTTGCAGAGTATTTTCATTTCTTCCACTTCTAAGCTGTTCCGGTGCGGTTTGCCGTGCAGACGATCGCCACTGTGGTTTCTGCTGTCATCCCTTCTGCACATATGTCTCACCCAGGGAATAATCTCCATTTCAACGCTGTTAGATTGGCTGCATTACAGACTTTTATTAATTCACTCCTGCTAGTTAATATTAACTAATGGCATAAGTGATTTTGATGAATTACTAAAAAGCCTGAATCAATTCCTGCAGCAGGTCCAAGACTTGAAGCGGCAAAAGAGATTGGCCCGAATACTACTTGGAAAAGGCTTTGGGTTTTGAGAGTGATGCTTCATAGAACTGTGTCTCATTCTGTCCACCAGTCTCCTGAAAGACATCCTGGCCTTATGGATTTAATTTTATGCATCTTGGTCAATCAGCGCACTGTTAGATACAGTGCTGCCAAGGAAAGAAAATGCAGTGATGATTTTTCGCCATGTTGCCAATGAAAATCTGACATTGACTAAGTCTAACTTCCTTTGTGGAGTCTTTGAACTATGGCTGGGGAATATGGATTTAATAAAAATTGACCTATTACACAATTCTCTGTTTTAGTCCATTGGTAATGAGGAATGGATTGGCCGTGATGATGTCAATGGTGACACAACTGAACAAACCTTCATTAAGTAGCTTGGAGATCTTCACGAACACTAGTCGGGAAGCCAGGCTTTTTTAGGGGTTGCCAAGGTCTATGGGAACAAAAGCTCCGTGAACTTTGAAACCAGTACTGACATGCTCTGCACTTCTGTGTCAACCAAGATTCCGTCTGCATTGCGTGAAGGTCAAATCTGCTTTGTGCTTTTAGAAATTTTACAGCAGATTAGGATGCCACCAGCGGGAATCAGGAGGGTGCCATCAGAAATCATGTGTCATCGTCTCATTCTCATGGATTGTGGAAAGGGTTCTGCAGACATTTAAGTAAGTCTTGCACCAAAGTCTTCAATTCTGCAAAGATTGCAGAACCAAGCACACAGTACGTGCTGTAGGAGTGTCTGCCATTCTAACTATTATTGTCACTTATCATAAAATGCCTCAGCATATATGTATGTCTTAGGGTTCAAGAACTTTACCTTTTTTTTTTTTTTTAAGATCTGCTTTGGGAGACTAATCTCTTAAAATACACTTAAAACCTGGTAGGTGGTCCTTTCTTTAACTCCTGGAAGGTTTTCTCAGCAAAATTAGCATATATATTTAGGAGATCTCTTAAGTTTTAGTAGAAGGAATATTTCCTCCTTTGTCTGAAATGAGAGTGTCTCCATCTTCATTACTGCTTATGACCACACCTGCTCTTTGATACTGAACACAGACAAGAGGTTTGACCAAAGTCTTAATCACTCTGTTCTTTGCATTCTCCCACATGGGCTTCTGACCTTCATGCCACGTTGCAGGTCTTTGGGGGCTATGTATTTTGCCTTAATGGTGAGAAACTTTAAGATTCTCAAATTTGCATTTTCCTATTATCGATGAACTGCTTTGTTTTCTTTCACTTTGTATTACTTAATAAAACCATCTCAAGTTTCTGTAGCAGAAACCACTGCACTGGATATACCTAATATCCATTCCACCCTGATGAAAGCAACGCAACCAGATACAGAGGTTCATTTCCAGCTTCCCCACAGGGGAAGACAATGATATATAAGAGGAAGTTGATGAGCAGAGAGCTTCCTGGAAAGTTCTTCAATAATTCGAGCAGCTCTTTGGGCTCCATCTTTATCTTTCTTGCCTAGGATGTGGATGTGATGGCGGGAGCTTTGGGGACCAACTTACAAATGTGAGGTGACCTTGAGGATGGGCACCAAGGAAGAGATGATGGAGACAAAGAAGGAGCCTGGAATGCCGACGATATTGTGGAACCTCTGCATTATCCATGGGCTGCCTACCCCCAGACTTGATTTTATATGAGAGACAAATAAAGCCCTGCATTTGGTTAGGCTCCCTTACCCTATATCTGAACTACTAAGGGCCTGTGGTAATTCTTAGCTGACACCGTGTCCAGTCATTTTGCCTCCTGGCATGTTTCAGAGTGATATTTTTCCCTTGAATGTTTTTGGCCCTGCCTGAAGATATAAATTCTTCAAAAGGCAGGAACTGGGTTTATGCCATTTTTATCTTTCTTTGGTACTTGACAAGCGTCATATGCAACTAGAAGGCTGTTAATAAGTCATCTTTGTTGTTGTTAAAACCATCTGAAACCTTAAAGGTTGGCATTTCCTGATCAGTGGCTGGATGTATAGGATATGTATACTTGTATATAGATATAAAACTACATACATACATGTATTTATTTGTTTGTTTATTTATTTGTAAATGCTATTCTCAAGTCTCTAACATTTGCCTTAATTTCACCTCTGTGTTTCTTTAAAACACTGTAACCAGAAAAAAATAGCCTTAGAGATAGAGATAAAAAGAAAAATAATTAGGAAAGAGAATTTCAAGCTGCCAAACTTCTTTTAAGGATTCAGTTACTTTGAATGGTTAAACTGATTCATTCCCTTTGAACTTAGAGCTCTATCTAAGCATGAAAAGGACTAGCCATTTCCTACGTGCTCTAAAAATAGTTTTTATTCAATTCATATATCTAACAACAGTAGTCGGAGAGATATATATATAAAGATTTTGCTGAAGGACCACTATACAGTACTCATACTTGGCTTGCCAGTTCAATCCATTTCTTTGACAACTGGTTCAAGAATGGTTTTCCCAGTAAGATACAATCATACCTCACCCTACTGAAACACCAACATGAATTCTCCTATATTATAGATGTTAACTGCTTTCAAATTATTTCAAGTTTCCAATAAACACGTTTGCCTCAATAATACTTCCGTTCTCTTTGTTTTGTTTTGAGTAGGCCCAGAAGCAAATGACCTCTCCTCCTAGGGTATCTTTTTCTTCATCAGGTTTCTCAATGAAGAGAGATAACAAGGACTAAGCCAGATGCAGATTAAAATGACATTTTTTTTTAATTGTTAAGGTCTAGGTTGAAGAATACTGGAAAACACTTTTTAAAAACTGAATCCCAAAATTAAACTGCTAGGCATGGGCACAACACTACCAGAGGCCACTCGCCATGGAGCCCTGGTCCTTCCTTCAGCGAAACGTGGTAGAATATGCTTAGAACGTGGAGAATCAGATCAGAGGCTCTAAGTTCTGCAAGCAGTTAGCTCCTAAGTAGAGAGAATGAAGTCATCAAGAGTGAGGAAATTTAAGCGCTCTGGAACATTAGCCACATCAGGAGACTAAAATCGATGTCATTGGTGTGTCTAACTGCTGGAGGGAAATGGGCCAAAAGTCATTTTACTAAATCAGAGGGCTTCCCCCACTCCCCCCCCCGCCCCGTGCTGCCTTAGAGAGATCAGGCAAGCCAGAAGAGCAGAGTTGGAATTCCAGCCCAAGCCGACCTCATTGGTGAAGAGATATTTCAATGTTGGATTAAAGTTTCATGTATCCCGCCCCCCGCCCCCACCAACTGACCAAATTCAACACACAATTCTCTAATTATTAGGTAAGTTTATCTACACTTATATTTAAAGATATTGCTATAGATACCTTGACTTTGCCTTTCTTAATGCTAAGTTTAACTTTGAGAAGAAACTAATACATTTCTATTGCTTAAAAAAACAAACAAAAAAAAACGAAGAAGATATACCTTTCTATCTAAACAAGCTATCAGAAGATCTCACTCTCTAGCCTTTTGGGTTAAATCTACCTAATTCATGCTTTCAACAATTTCGTTAACTCCATCACAGAGATTTCTTGGTAATACACGGTTCTTGATCTTATCTGACTTGCTGTTCCTGAACTACAACTCTCCATTTAAAATCACTTTCCTAAGAGTGATATACATTTTGGGCATCTGAGTATATTTGTAGAACTAGTAGTTGTGGTAACAAGACTAAGTTTACATGTCTGTCCACATCAGCACCATGTACTCAAGATGGATTTCAGCTGCCAAAAAGGTCACTCCAAACTGCTTGCACAAACCTGTCTTTATGCCCCTGTTTATTATGCTCCCATGTAGTAGATGTCTTAGGCACTGAAACAGCACAGCCATATATCAACAGCTCTCGGGTGGTTCCGAATGTTCTAAACAAGAGCAAGGGTCCGCTGAACCTCCCATGTAAACTTTATACAACAGATTCAGCAGAACTATAATTATTTACAAAATGATGGCACGAGAAATCTCTGGATTTATAGCTTACGTTAAAGTAACTTAGATGGTGTCCACATAATTCTTGAATTCGTGGTAGGTTTGCAATTTATTTTGTTTTATTTTGGTTGCACTTGATACAGCTCTAAGGCTATTTGCATTGAAATTTCAAAAAGAAAACATCTAAGATGGGACAGGTTTCTGAAATGTATGTGACAAGTAAGCCTGGTATATACATGGTACATTGGCAAGTTAAATTTATTTTTGCATTGGCATAAAGTATTGTGCATTGGGTATAGAATGTGAAATCCATTTTGGTTTTTTGCTTGTATGATGAAAACAAAGTAATTCAGAAAAAATATAGCATTTCAGAGACACATCTGTGGACACTAGGCCAACTAAATCAGGTGGAATTTAGAACTTCATGTCCCTTTTAAAATTTTATTTTAAATTTGTTTCTTGTCCAAAGTAGTGAATCGAAGCACAAAGCTCCCTTTGAGGTCAAGGGGACTCCCTGTTTGTACTGGCATCACGGGGTGGAGATGAAAAAAAGGAATGAAGCCTCTGAGAACATGGAAAAACCCGGTTTCAATGGAGATTACAGTCCCAAAGTTAAAGTGAACCGGTGACATCAAATACCATATCTACTTAGAGCTGGCGCTACACCAGTTTGTAAACTATATTGCTAAGAAACATAAAATTGTTTTGTCACTTATTCAATTCTCATGCCTGTGGAACCTGAGCCTTAGCGGCCCTGAGGATTTGAAAGAGGAAAAAGATTTACCTCTCTTATGGCATATTTACAAAAATCGATGTGTTAAATCAATTATTCCTTCTTTTCCCTTTTGCTGCTAAGAAGTTAACATTTCTGGAGGAAAAGGAAAAAAAGAGGATAATGCAATCGCCAGAATCCTTTGCTCACACACCGAAATTCTTTCGGGTATGTTCTATTGAGATATTTCAGTGGGTGTTCAGCCATAAGAGCATGAATAATCTGCTATGAAATGTTATCTTATTACTGTCAACATACTTTTCAAGCTTTAACTAAATATTGCTCCTAGCACCACTGTAGGAAAGAAAAAGATGATTATCGTATCTTCTCACAGCAGGAGAACCGAAAAAAGAGCAGTTAGTTAAGTGTTTTACTCAAGGCAAGAGAAAGCATTAGGGTTGGAAGTCAGATTAGACTCTAGCATCACGGCCCTGCTCCACAGCCAGGCCCAGGTTACGAACTGCCTACTGATTTGGGACGATGAGGAAAAGAGCCAGGCGACCGCCATTATTCTCCCCATATCATTCACTGGGAATGAATTAGGTCAGCTCTTGCAGGGAGAATTCATTTTTTTCAGAACTTACAAGAAGTCATTATGTGTACTGTACCATGTCAAATACTTCACCCACTCCTGGAGAGTATTTTACAAAATTAGAAATTGGCCAAACCTCCTCAATGCAGCATGGTAAAATAATAATAATAATAATAATAATAATAATAATAATAATAATAATCAATCCTGAGAAATAACAGAACTCAATGAACATTTTCAAAATGAATGCATTCATATGGAAGTGACCTCTCTATGGAAATGACCTATTCCCTCGGGAAAATATGAGTTGATAGGACGCCAAACCCAGAACCAGAAATTAGGGGACAAATACGTATAGGGTTGGGAGTCTTGAGGTTTGTTGTGCCCAAAGTGGATGCACTTTTGAGAACTTTAGAATCCATATTATAGTTCTATATTTCATTTTTTAAATGTAAAAATGGGAGTGATTACAGTGGGGCTGAATTGGAAAAACTAGGAAAAATGTAATAAAATGGTATTTGTATTCTTTAGGCTAATTTACCCCAGAATCTTGAAATTGTCACATTTTATCATTTTGCAGTTGATTTTACAGAAATGAAATTTCACTTGGTATAAATTAATTTTGAAGATTAGAGTTACATATAAAGATAAGTATACTTTCATGTCTTTTTTAAGTGAAGATACAGTTTTTTAAAAGGTAATGTTATGGCATGTCTTGAAGTTATTAAAGATCCCCCAAATCTTCTCTAAACAGGTGTCAAAAAACCAGGCTGGTCTTCACTACTTTGCATAAACTTGCTTTTTATTTTCTATTTTTTTAAAATATTTTATTTATTCATTTGACAGAGAGATAGCCAGCGAGAGAGGGAACACAAGCAGGGGGAGTGGGAGAGGGAGAAACAGGCTCCCAGCAGAGGAACCCGATGCGGGGCTCAATCCCAGGACCCTGGGATCACCCCGTGAGCCAAAGGCAGATGCTTAACAACTGAGCCACCCAGGCGCCCCTTAATTGCTTTTTAAAAATGAAGTTCATAAATAATGGAAAATAAGAATAGCCTTTTGTATTTATAAAAATAATATAAAGAAAATGGGACAATTAGAATTAAACTCTTAAAAAGAAGTAAACCAGTGGTACCTCTGTTAGAAGCAATAATCACTGCTTTTAAGGACAAGATACGCACTGAGGTTCACTAAAGATTTTTAAATCTGTTGAACTAACACAAACCTCAGTGGAAACAATCTCAGATTTGTTCAAAGCTAGACTCCAGGAGGGAAGTGAAGCTCTCATTTGTCCAAAGAGCTGTCGATTATCCAGTCTAAGGGGCTGAACAAAATTATAACAATCCAAAGAATAATGTGAGGAAAGAGTCTTTAGAAGAGCATCAGCTCTTTTATCCTCTGTGTACTCTATCCATCTTCTCCATCCTTCCTCAACACTTTCTAGCAAACTGTGGGCTGTGGTCCATTGCATCAGAGATGGTTAAGAGAGAGTAAAAAGCAGAGGGAGAAGATGACTGATCTTCCTGGCTTTGATTTCCCATACTTACACTCGGAAGACTATTGCAGCTGCCTCTTACACATGGCAAATATCAAGCTAGGGAGAGTTCCTCAAAGCTAAGGTTTTGGTGTTGCTGTTTCTCTGAAATTTCCCTTGAGCCTGGGAGAGAGTGCTGGAGATACAGATGGGTTTCAAAAACCCTCTTCCTGCTTCCTGGCAGCTGTCAGAGGCACGATGAGAGCGCAATTGAAAGGTCAGGTGAGTAGAGAGGCAGGACCCCTTCGCAGAGCACTGGCACCAAGCACCTTGTGGTATTGCAACAACAAGAAAGCCCTGTCTGGTTGTGCCATGGCGTAGATAAAGAGACTGCTACCTTCCATTGCAGCTGAGGTAGTTGTTATACACACTCCCGCAAGGAGATGCTGAGATACTTTACTTGCTTTCTCTGTACAACTCCTTCCAGAAATCGACTGAATTCCACAGGAGATTGATGAAAATCACTTCTCCCAGAACTTTCCTGAAAGCCAAGACACAATTAAGCATTCTGGTTTCACAGGACATCACTTCCAACCAACCACTCGCCATGGAAATGGATGAAAACCGTCCAAACCCCAAAGCAAGATTTGCTGAATGGCGTTCAAATACTAATCATCCAGAGACGACTCGATGTTGAAGCCCAAATCTGGAACAGAACTGAACAATTTTGAAGGGGGAAAGGACTGAATTTACAACCCCGTACTACCACACTTCTCTGTCTGCAGGTGAACCTGAGCAGGCCGGATGCTTACGGACTTGCTCACTCATTGCAGACTTTACCCCACGCATGCCCTGGTTCATGAGACTCAACTGCGCAAATTGTACTCTACTCATCGATATTTGTTATTTTTTCTTTTGTGTGTGTGATTCTGATTAATTAAAAATACTTTGACTTGAAATGAGCATGTCAGGGATACTTTTTGATTCAAAAAATGTTTTCTTCTCAGCCTCGTGAGCGCCAATGAGATGATTCCTGCCAGCAACCCCCCTCCCCAACCACCACCATCACTCTGTGCCCATGTTGGTCTGTTTAGAACCCGTGATTCTCTGCTGTAAACATTCTAGGATAGGGCGGGCAACATAGGATCAAACAGTTTAGAGCTTCAGGGTTACTTTTTAAAAATTGAACCCACCAGTGATGGTAACTTTCCACTGGAGAGTTTAACATCCTACAATCATCAGTGTCTACAAGTGCTGTTAACCAGCTCCACTGATGCAAACATTTCTTTGTAAGCATTTACTGCGATATTATAAATTACTTAACTACGGCAGTGTACTTTCTCGCCCTTAATCTTGATCTGATCCCTGAGGGGCTATTTATTACAGATATATACAACCTGTCATTATAAGTGAAGTTAATGTAATATGACACAAGTAGCACACATTGTTTAAATGTGTTCCAGAAAGTTAGCAAATTTAGTTCAGAGAATACTTATATGCTCTTCTGCCTGAAAAGCAGCAAGAAAGGAGCGAGGCCGGAGCGGGGGTGGGTCGGAGCAAAATATTAAACACTGCTCACTGTAGGTGGCCAATTAATACCCTGTATCCAAGCTGGAACAAATCCTTCCACTATATACATAAAGCATATAATCTCTTATCTGCTTAGGCATTATCAAATATTTTAGCAAATCCTAGTAACTTCAAACACAGGTTTAATGGAATGCAGCGTTAAAACATGCAAAGTCAAGAATCAGGTTTTTTAAGAACATAATCTGTTTTCGAAGGTTTCAAGAGAACTACTTTGCAATGCCATTATAATCTCATCCCATGAGGAAAGATGTCTGATTTGGCAAAACAACGTTACATGTGTTCAAGGAAAAGGCACCGTGGATTCTGCCTTCCCCAAATCAGAGCCATAAGCAGGAAAATCATTTTAATTCCTTAGAAGCTGAAGGAATACACAGCCATGGTCCCAGTTCTCAACATTTGGTCAGAAGACAATATTAATTTGAGAGGGAATTCTAATAGGTGGTCACATGATATTAACAGTACCAGCCAGCTGGGACCTGTGCCAGGATTAATACAACATTGTGGTTTGTATCTCCTCATCAAGTTAAAAAGTAATACAATTCCTTACACCCCAAGCATGCAAGAATAGCTAAACAAAGCCAAAACACCAACATATCTAATAATGAAGCTCTGACAAAATTTCAGTTTTCACTCATTTGTATATTTACTTTAAAATGGATCCATTTCTCCAGTATATGTCCTTTTCCCTGGATAACTGGAATATATTTTAAGGGTGTTTTGTTGTTGTTGTTATTGTTTTCATCTCCATCTTCATCTGGGATTGTGTTCACGCACTCAGGGTGGTTTAGATGAAAGCTCAGAAAGTAGGTAAAGTTGAGAGAAATCTCCCTGGCAGAGTGAAGCAATCACAGCATGAAGCCAGAGAGAAAAAGCAAAGAAACGGACAGGGAGACACTGACAAAACTAAGCTACCTGTAGAAAACTGATCTTCCCACGTATTTTAAAGCAAAAACTGAGTGATATACTTGACTTATAAGTGTTAACATTTTATGCCCTTTTATATAAACCAGAATACAGAGAGCCAAAAGAAAGGCCCTAGCGAAACGCAGGGGGGTGGGGAGGATTTTATTTTTTTAAAGGGAATGATTTCTTAGTAGGGTTTGCATAGCTTAAGGAATCTAGTGCTTGTGAGTGATGCAAGATAACACTTTCTTGTAATTTTATATAGTAAGCAAAGATTTAGAATATTTACAGACCACCCTGAGTAAGAACGTCACTGGATTCTAGGAGCATGCTCATAGAACATTCATCTTCAAAAAAAAAAAAAAAAAAAAAGTGCCCAATGGCCCTCAGGCCATATATGGCTGTAGGGGAAGGTATGCCTTTGACCTCCCAGTGCCTGCGGAGTTAGCACAAAGTCATGACAGCCTATTGAAGGATTTTCTTTCTTTAATTTGCTATAATGACTAACATTTTATCAGATCTGGCCACCAACTATACTAAAACACTGAGGTTCCCCACATTCTAATCTCTGACAAAAATAGATTGTAAAGATACTTGCATTGTTTTGAGCGGCAGTCTGCTGGGGTGAAAGGCTATGATTCAGTGCAAAACAAAGTTTTTCAATCATTTGCACACCAGCAAACTGTAATGCTTTGGTATTTGGGTGCTGCTAGCTGGCTCTATGGTCACGAGCTGATACCGAAAGGAGGCCTGTGTATTCTATTTCAGACCATATACAGCCAGACTGGTATAATAAGTTCCTCTTTCTGATTTATGGGTAGGTCTTGAAACAGTCACCATTTCTCTTTATTATAATTGATCCAGGAACGTCCCGAGCTTTCAGTCAAGAAGAATTCCTTTCATTTTTACTCTCTACAATGTAATTGTAATGAATTACAGTATTCTACTATTTCTATTCTCAACCTACACGTTCACAGAAGTTCCCTGTCAATCTACATTACTCAACAGATGCTACAACGTCTGATCTCAAAGATTTCGTGGTCCCTATATCTTTTTCCCATTACTCGGGCAGCTAGATTTTCCCCATTGGTTATTTCCTCTCTGAGAATAAAGACACTTTGGGATAAGCGTTAACTCTTTCAGGGTTCCCCTAGCTGTGGCATGACGTAGCAGTAAACAAAACAAATAACACTCCGTTTGTCTGAAGGAGCGTTCATTCCTACTTACACAAGGATTTAATAGTTACTCAGTTATTCCGTTAGCTTTTTCTGAAATGCTAAAAATAGTCTTAAAAGATCATTTACAGTAATTGCTTTCCTCCCAAGCAATTGTTTACAGCAGGCGATGCCAGACAGCCCATCCAGCAGTATTTTCTGTCAGCGAGGACTTATAACGAACGTTAACACTGTATGTTTACCTGTAAGTCGTAATCTACTTGGGGTGTAGGTGGCCGAGTATTTTAGTTTAGGATATCAGTTCAACTTGTTTTTCATTAAATGGAACATCCTTGGTTTTCTTCCTTCCTGGAATCCTGATGTATGTAATGTAAGTCTTCTAGAAAACATAGTCTTGTGCAAAACTCTTCTCGTGATTCAAGTTCTGTGACCATTGTAATTCATTAAGTCTGACCTATTTTAAGAGTGCCAGAAAACCTCAGGTTTGGTGGTAATTTGCAATATATAGGTATTTATTTTAAGAGTAGGCAAATATGACTTGCTTTGTCAAATTCAGGAGATTGACGTTTCCAAACCAGACTACCTATACAGATTTCCCGACCTTGATCCAAAAAAAAAAAAAAAAAGTGGTTGCTATTTTATTGATATATTTAACCATATGGTCTTATTCAATAGACTGTACTCCTTCCTTTATGCAGATTAATCCATTCGTTGATTCAAAAACTAGTTTTAGTAGCCCTTGTACTGAACAACAGAGGTTCCTGAAGATCGCTTCTTACTGCCAAGGAGATCTGGGGTTCTGGTCAACATCTTGCTAAAAATGTGGTTCTAACACAGGTTCTGTCCTCACGTAGTGTGTCCGTGAGGAAAAAATATCTGAAGTCAAATTCTCTTCCATTAGGTACCAAAAGTAGATCATAAGATACCTTTCAAGTGTGGGGCTGCCGGCTCTCTTTCAGAAACCACTCACCTGATTCTGGAGGGCAGAAGGGATGGCAGCGAAGGCCAATGTTGTCAGGAGGGAAATTTGAATGACTTAAACCCTCCTCCTTCCTGGAGCTCACGCATTTTAGGGATTTGCATCCAGAAGCACACATGAGACTTTTAGACACATATAATACTTGCTGAGAGTATTTTAAAAGTATTTTAAAAGTATTTCAATCTCAGCTAGTGGGAAATAAATTTGTTCTCTTCTACTGCAAAACTTTCTGATTGCAGAAGGTTTGTTTCTTAAATTGTTTACAAGGAATCAGAAGAATCAAACAAAACAATAATCCTGCGAATATTCAAATTTTACCATTTCCAAAAACACTTCAAATTGCATGACTTAGGTTATATTTTCTAAATTCAAAATACTCAAGGAGCAAGTTATGGCTTACTCAAAAACGGGGGCTTTCCAATAGTGTTCCTGAGAGCCTCTGCAGGAGTGGGGCTGGAGTAGAGGTGGGAGAAAGGCCCGGAGAAAAAACTGCCCTTTTCAACCACATGACTGTACTTTTGGCTGTTGGATGCGTTGAAAGTCATCATGAGACTTGACTTGGCAGAAGATTCTGCCACTCCGAGAAAGTAAGAAATGTTACAAAATACGTATTCTGGGGTGCCTGGGTGGCTCAGTTGTCAAGCGTCTGCCTTCAGCTCAGGGCGTGATCCCAGAGTCCTGGGATCAAGGCCCACATCAGGCTCCTCCACTGGGAGCCTGCTTCTTCCTCTCCCACTCCCCCTGCCTGTGTTCTATCTCTCGCTGGCTGTGTCTCTCTCCATCAAATAAATAAAATCTTAAAAAAAAAAAATACATATTCTAAAGTATTGTGTTACCAGAGGGATTGCAGAAATCCAGAAGGGCTGTTTTTTAGCAGGAGGATTCTATTTTTCTTCCTCAAATAAGAACTTAGGTGGACTATCAGAATTTTCTTAAAATTTGAATAAACTTTCAGTATTCATTATGGGAATGTAAATCAGTTAACTTATAGAAAAAAGTATGAAATAAACCCTGTAGCAAAGGTTTTATAAAGAAACAACTAAAGAGAGGAGTGTGTTGATATAAAAATGATTATACTTTGGGCTGTAAACATAATACATTCCCACTGTCAAAAAATTTGGATACGTAGAGAGGTATTTTGAAAGTGAGATCAGATCAACTGTAGGCCCATTATTAGCTATCCATGGATGTGTGGAGGCAGAAACACCGTGAATATCATAATGAATACATACACGTTTGCAGCCTAGGTATTTAATTTAACATTGTCTTATGCAGTTACTCATGCATTAATAAAACAAAACAAAACAAAACTCTTAAGGAGGGAATAGAAAAGACAGAATTGAAGAAAGTTGTCACTGGTTTAAAATTTTAAGAAGCATGAAACAAGGACCTTAGGTCTTTCCAAATATCTCCACCTTTTCCATTTAGACGATCCCAGGTAATAAGCAGTGTTTGCCTTGAAGCTGTTTTCTTGGAGGTGGGAGCCTTAACGTTCTAGGTCTCTGGAAATGTAATTTATTCTATCTGAGGGATATCATTCCCACTGGTCTACACTTCACTTTTCTAATTTCTTTTTCCATTATCTCATAAAGAAAATAGTTATAAAATAAATAAAAGGCAATTTCTTCTGCGAGAAGAAAAGCCAAATAATCAGTTCAAAAATAATTGGCTTAATGAACTGCTAAGCCTAAATTAGACTTCCTGATGTAAACTAAAATAAAATGTCCCCAGCTTGTGATAAATTAATAATTATTGCACATGTTTAGCAAAAGATTATCTAGTCTGCGAGCTAAAAAAAAAAAATTAAATAAAATAAGGCAAGATTTCCCAACCGGAGGTCAGAGGAAATGGGTTTGGGGGCTGAAGAGATTCACCCAATGCTAAGTGTGAAGGTCTACTAGGATTTTCTCCAAATGTATTTTAGATTAAGTACCATAGAATTGTCGATCTTTTTACAGTTCACAGCCACTGCAACTATTTAACCACATTGGGATAAGTGTCAATCCCACTACAGAGCAACTTTTAAAAATTGAAACAGCCAGTCTAGTGGTAATCATAATCTAGAAGTAAGTTAAAGACTTCTCTAGGTCTTTGAGCCCCTCGCCCCACCTCCACCCCCCCCAATAGATCCTGCCCCAGCAACCAAGTTAGCATGGTTACCTCTCAATTACCACATTAGTTTAGTTTTAGACTTCACTTCCTCCCTAACTCCTCCTAAAACTCCTTCCAGCCCTGGGTCGCTCACCCTCCCACTGACTCAGAAAGCAGCCTGTAAATCATCTACCATAACAACGGCTTTTTCACCTGTCTCTCCGCGCCCATCAATTTCCCCATCATCCGATGAAGTCCTAGTCATTGAGTAGGGTTTCAACAACATCTATTACATAGGTGAATATGCAAACGACAACAAAGAAATTAATTAAAATAAAAATGAAATAAGAGGAATAAATGAATAGGAAAGGAAATAAAATTTTACCTGAGACGGTGCCGTTCTAGTGACAGAATAACACTTTGCCATTTCTTTTTGCGCATGAACCTAGGACATGAAACTCCATACTACCAGGTGAATTCCACTTGGCTAGCTGTAACCATTAAAACCTCACCTGCTGTCAAATGTACCTTTCAGCCCCTGGGTGTTATTTAAGAGAACTAAGGACCCGGGCCTATAGCATTTCTTTTGAATAAAAGATCATTAAGGGTTAATGACCCAATGCCTTGCTTTAGGCCAAAAACTATTTCTAATCAGTCATTAGTCTCCCCCTACATGGCCTGAAACTCCTCGATTATTGCTTAATTTAAGCACAAACCACTATGCAGGCAGAACATTGCCTATCTCTCTCCTTTAAACATAATGAGCACAGATTTCCCTGAATTTAATCAGTTGTTTATGTGTGAGCTGGTTCTTGGCAATAACAAAAATTGTGTCCTTCACTTTCATAAAAACTTAAACATAATATTCTAAGAGGTCAGATCATATTGGTTATTTCCTCCCTGGATCAAATCATGATAGTTAAGATTTGATATTTTCAAAGTAGCAAATTGTACAGCATTTTATTTCAATGTTCTACATAACTCTCTACTCTCCTTTTCTCTTTTAGCACAAATTTGATTCATTTCTCAAAATATAAATAGCATTGTCTAATGACAATGTGACCCATGTTTTTCAAGCCACTTGATATCACAAGATTTCAAAAATACCTTGGATTTCTTAAATTAGTAACAGAAAATGTATCATGGATTTTTCCAAAGTTTTGCTTTACAAATATTTACTGCAGCACAAAACTTTGTTATAGTTCTTCAGTCTACTTGATAATCCCCTGATTAGACCATCCCATGCTCGGAGGAGCCAAAGAAAAATTGTGGAGCCTGCCAAAGGCAAATAGACTGTGTATTTCTTTCAAAATTCTATTTTTTTCAATAGCTTGTGCTTTTTTTTCTGATAAAATAAACGATTCAGACTAACAAGCCACTCATTGATCTTTGACCTTTTCAGCCACATCAAAAGCATCTTAAAAGCCAATTAGTGGAAATACAGAGAAAAGGTCACTTTGTTACAGCACTCAACATTGGAACCCTAATATTTTACATCGATTCAAGTTATCCCATGGCTTTCATTACAAAAGTAGAAAGATAAATACTTTAATCCTGAAGCAGGTAGGTGTATTGCATGCACAAATGATTTTTCTCTTCCTCATGCTGAGTATAGTCATTCCCTTCACACAGCCAATGCGAACGGTTTCTGGTAAACACATTCTTGATGATCTCTTTTGATGTAGAACAGGACGGCACTGATAAATGATGGCTATTGATAATCCCCAAGCCTCATTTTAGCTACTGCTTTAATTGCTTTCTCAAAATAGCCCTTTACCAGACTATTTCAGAAAAAAAAAGTAATACACATAAGATTAAACATTGGCTTTTATTCTCTTCCCCCTTTTCTGCTCTGATAGTGTTGATTTTAGGCAGGATAACACAGAGGAAATGGAGAAAATCCAGGACTTGGATGATTGCAGAACTGAATAAAGAAATTAAAATAATGATTTTATGAAGATGATTATTCAATATATTTGTAGTTACATTTCTAAAAATCAAGTGTTTTGGGAAGCATTCATTTATTAGTTTTTCTGATTTGATGTGAAGATCTGTGATTTGCAGGGCCCTAAGCTAGATATACTTTGAAATATATAGTAATACAAAAGACATGGTTACAGTCCTTAGAAAAGTGTCTTTACCAGGGGATATTATAATCTGGTAAATCCCTCACTATGTTGGGCTGTACATGATGTCTTTCTGCCAATTTAATACAAAATGATAGAAATCATTTTGATTTTGGTAGCAAGCATTTTCCTATGGCACAGAGAATCAATTCATCTTATTTTTAAATGAGAGTATCTGATTTTTCTCTAAGCAAGATGTTATTTTGTATATATGGCAATAAAGTAAACAAGTATACAAAAAAAAAAAAAACCCAAACCCTAGAACAAAAACCTAAATATATCCTGAAATGAAGCATAATGCTATAATGCTATAATCTAAAAAATATGTGGAACTGGTAGAATAAAGTCTCCAAGGTCACTTGTACCATACAAGTATCAGGTATTGAAAAACTGTATTGGACTTTGATTTTCTGAGCAGGAATTTCCAGTCTTTTCTTAAATGCTTTTCCTTTAAAGTACAAGCAGACCACATTCATCAAAACCAGATGCTAATGCTCTCTGCTCAGTTTCAGTTATCAATATCAAGTTTGAAAGATCCAAAACATTTTTGTAAAAAATTGACTATGCCTGTGATCAGGTCATATTCACCAGGGTTGACATGAGCCAAGGTCCATAAATGCCTTTGAAATGAAAAAAAAAAAAATCAAGGTCATTCAGACCACGTTTTTCTCTTTAATTTTTTTTAAGTCAAAAAATGATTTGTTCGAGAAATTTTACATACATGTACAGCCTGTGTGCTCATGCACACACACAGAGTTTTGGTAAGGTCTGCTAAATATTAGGCCAAGAGAAAAGCCAAACTTCCTGATTTGGTCCTTTGAAAACTGCTGACATTGAACGGATCAGCCCTTCAAATTCTGCACCGCTCTGTTGGCCACAGTGTGTCTTTATGATGGAGGTGTGCAGTCAGCGGTCAAGAGCACCAGCCTTGCCACTCCCACAGTCTTGAGGGCACGGAGCAAACCACAGGTTATAGCTCCACAGCTAGCACTAATGTGTTGGTAGAGATGGGGCCACATTTTATGCTAACATCCTTAAGAAAGAGAATAATGAAGTCCTTGAGTTCCTTTGATACCCTTCTCTTGGGCATCTGAAATTCTAACCATATATCACTTTTCTCCAGTTATATTTAACTATTCTACATAAAAATCTTTCCTTTCCTCTTTAGAGGATAATACTAATGGCAATGATATATTTAACAAAATTTTATGGGTTTTTAAGACACATTGACATCCTTGATTTAAGCCTTTAAGATTGTATTTACCTATTTGACAGATAAGGAGAGAGTGAGCATGAGCGGGGCGGAAGGGGCCGAGGGAGAAGCAGACTCCCCGCTGAGCAGGGAGCCCCATGTGGGGCTCCATCCCAGGACCCTGGGATCATGACCTGAGCCGAAGGCAGACACTCAACTGACTGAGCCACCCAGGTGCCCTTGATTTAAGCTTTTAAAATTCATTACAGCTATAGACATTCAAAGAGATAAGTAATCAAATTTTAAAACAACAACAACAACTTGACTTCATGAATTCACTTATTGCCATAGAATTTATTAAAAATATCAACTTGGTGTTAATATTGTAGTATAATATATGACAGCAGGTAGCATAATATAATGCTACCTCTGTATTAAATGTAAGCATCTATATTAAATGTGATCAAAACACTATTTAGAATTTGAATCTTAGAGATAGATAAATGTTGTGTTAGGCATTAAATGTGCAATGGTAAAACAATCAGAAGCTCTGCACTCATAGAACTTAAAAACATACATTAAAAAAAACTCATAAACACCTAAGCCAACACATAAATAAATAAAATGCTGATACGTACAATGAAGAAAACAAATGGTACAGTAAGACTTATTTAATTTTGTCGTTCATAGGAGTGTGATGGTTAATATTATGTGTCTACTTGAGTGGGCCATGGATGCCTAGATATTTGGTTAAACATTATTCTGGGTACGACTGGGAGGAATTTTCTATATGAGATTAACATTTGAATCAGTAGACTAAATGAATAAAGTAGAAAGCTCTCCCTAACATGGGTGGGTATCATCCAATCAGTTGAATGCCTGAATAGAACAAAAAGTTTTAGTAAGAGAAAATTCCTCCTCTCTGGAACATCAGTTTATTCCTGCCTTCTGACTCAAACTGAAATATTCGCTCTTCCTGGGTCTCAAGCCTGCCGACATTTGCACCAGAACTCTACCATTGGCTCTCCTAGGTCTCCAGCTTGCCAACTGACAATTTTGGAAACTGTCAGCCTCCACAATCTCATGAGCCAATTCCTTGTAATCTCTTTTCCTGAGTCTCTCTCTCTCATATATATGTATATTTATATAAATAAATACTTATAATAAATACACACATCCTATAGGTTTTGTTTCTTGGAGAATCTTGAGTAATGTGAATGGTATCTCTTCAGAAATCTCACTTAATCTGAGATTAACAAAGTGAAGAAAGTGCAATGCATTTGCCAATTCTTGAATTGAAAATAGTCCTAAGTGATTGAAATTTTAGTGTAAAACACCATGTTATGTATTTCCTTTTATAGTCAAAGTGTAATTATGAAAGTCTTTTAAGAAAGGCTGTGACTTGTGTTTATATTTTATATTTTAAAATAAATTTTATCCTTAAAGGTATGTTTTTAAAAATTGGATGGCTGGAACTAGTGACTGGAGAACAAATTAATGATGATGAGTAGGCTGAAAGCGAGATAAGACAGAAAGAAGAGTGGCAGTAGAGATGAAAAGGAGTAAACACATGTAGACAAGTTTTGAAGGTAAAATCAGCAAAACTAACTTATGACTGAGAAAGATGAGGAAGAAGGTAATGTGAAGGATGATTCTTATGGTGATGGCTTGAGCATGTGAACTGGAACAATTGGATAAGGAACAGATTTGTAGAGGGATAACAAAGGTGAAATATGGGGCATAATTACTTTCTAAACATAATAATCCAAATGGCGATTTAAAAAAAAAATGCATGTAAGGATCTGAAGCTCAGGAGAGAGGTCTTAACTGGAGAGCTATCTCTGGGACCCATAGACTTATAAATGGTATTAAAGGCATGGCAATGACTGAGAACACCTAGGGAATGAACACAGAGTCAGAAGAAAAGAGCACATAAGGCTGAGCCCTGAGTAACAATTTAACATTTAGGAAGAGAATGAGCCCACAGAAAATACTAGGTGATGAGTAAGCAATATCAGAAGAGTATCTCAGAAGTCTCAAAAGTCAAATGAAGAAGAAGTGTTATGAAGAATGGAGGAGGCAAGCGTGTTAATAAGAGTGTTATCAGTTCATGAGAACTGTTAAGAGGAGAATATTAAAATTTGGTAGATGGAGATGATTGAAAGATGGGGGGAAAAACCCATAAAGGAGTATCACCATATCTAGTAGAGCGAAAGATCACCCTAGTAAATAATTCTTTCAAGACTAATAAATTCATAGCATAACCAACATAACAGATTAAAAGAAAACCTGAAAATAGAAGAAAAGATTCTATACAGAATCTCAGGAATTGCCAGTTTTTCTAAAATGTATATCCACCCAATATATGCCATTTCACTGAGGACATTCTTATGTTAGAAATATATTTTAATAGGTATTTTTTCTATACTGTTAAATTCTTATTGTCTGCAAAGAAAAAAATGTGCCAAAATTCCTAAAAAGTTTCATTGAAAATCTAACTCAAATAAAGATCTTATCATGACAGAGAACTAGTCTTGGTGTTATCCCCTGCCATAAACAGCTAGAAAACTGGCAAGAATGTGGGTAATAATTATTCACAGACATTGAGATAACAAAAAGCATAGTACTGTAATCCCTGAAAGAAAGGAAACAAAAAAGGCAAGCTCCCTATGCTTGCCCTGGCTCTCTGCTTTGAAGTACATCTATACTGTGGCATATAGAGAAGGATCTCAAGCAGAGCACAGGTGTATTGCTAGCTTGAGGAGGCAGAGACAACGGGAATTTAAGGAGCAGAGTATTAGAAAGAAGGGAGAAATCCATGCAAGAGCTCAAGACCTCTCCTTAAGCGTTCTCTTAAGCCTTTGGCTGAATACCAAGGCATACATATTTGGTGTGAAGCTCAGTGGGTTTGGACAAAGAATGACCAAGGCTTTGAATCATTCCCAGACATTATTCATGAGACATTTATGTACAAATGTCCATAGTGGAAAGACTTCTTCAACATTTGAGAAATTCTGTAGAGATCTCAGAAAGGTCATTCTTAAGTAGGAAGTCTAAACCAGCATTAGAGTAGCCCTCATTAAACTTAAAAACAGGACTTGAAAAGATCGAGATGACCTGTAAGTAATGACACCACCTGCCAGGACAAATCCAACACTCTTAAAAGAAGACACCACCAGCCATATAGTCAGCAATGTAGCATTGATGATGTCTACATTCTAATGAAAAGATTTCTAGATTGGGGGTAGGGATAAAACAAGAGGAAAATATAATCCACATCCAGGAGAAAAATCAGTAGAAAGAAACAGACTCAGGAATGACAGAGATGATAAAATTAACAGATGAGGACTTTAAAAATATAACATCTGAAATGAAAATTGAACTGAAGGGGATTCACAATAGAATAGACACTCGGAAGAAAATATCAGGGAGCTTGAACACAGAAGATACTCTTCAAAGTAAAGCACAGACTAAAGCATTAAAATGAAATTAACAGAGCCTCAGGGACCTGAGGAAAAATATCAAGGAGTCTAATATCCGCATCACATAATGGTAATCTTGAAAAGTGGGGCAGAGGAGAAGAGGAAAAAAAAACTGAGGAGTATTTGAAAACTTTCCAAATTAAAACTATAAACCTATAGTTTATAAATCCATAACAATTCTAAAAAGCTCAATAAACCTTATGCAGAATAAAAAGAAAACTACATCTAGGCATATCATAATTAAACTGCTGAAAAAATTCAGAGAAAAACAAGCACATCTTGTGGAAAGGAACAAAGATAAGAATGACTACAGACATCTTGAATTAAACTGTGCAAGCCAGAAGATCTTTAAAGTGCTGAAAGAATGAGAAAAAAAAAATGTCATTCTGGAAATATCCTTCTAAAATGCAAGCAAAATCAGGCCAAGAAAAAGCTATGAGACTGTGGCCAGCAGTTTCCTGCTCTACAGGAAATGTTAAAGGGAGTTCTTTCAGTAAAAGGAAATGATAACAGATGGAAACTTATGTCTATAGCAAGGAATGAAAAGAGCTGAAATAGTAAATATATGAATAAATATTAAGAATTTTTATCTTTCCTATTTTTAAAAAATATAATTGACTAATTAAAACAATGAAAGTATTTATGGTGTTTCTAACATGTAGAAAATAAAATATATGATAAAAACAGAACAAAATTCAGGAGAGGAAATGGAAGTACACTGTTTTAAGGTTACTACCTTATATATTAAGTGGTATAGTATTATATGAAGGTAGCCTGTGATACATTAAAGATGCATATTCTGAACTCCAGAGCAACTATTAAAAAATTAAATAAATTTAGCTTAAAATTGAAGAGGAGAAATGACATGATTACTAAAAGATAGATAATTATGCAAAAGAAGGCAGGGAATGAGAAAGTAAAGAATAATTAGACAAATAGAAAACAAATAGCAAGATGATAGATTTAAATGAAACCCTATCAATAATTACATTGGATATAAATGATCTAAACACTATAAGTGACAGCAGGGATGATCAGGCTGTTTTTTTTTTTTTTTAAAGAGCAAGACATAACTATATTCTCTCTAGAAGAAATACACTTTAAAAATACTATACAAAAATACTATAAGGGAGGAATATTTTGTAATGATAAAGAAGACATAACAATTTCAAATGTGCATACACCAAACAACAGAGTTTCAAAATAGGTGAAGGAAAAGCAAAGTCCTCTCTAAGTAAGTGATAGAATAAGTAGACAAAGTCAGCAGGATTTAGTAGGCATAAATAACATTATCAATCAATTTGACCTAATTATCATTTATAGAACATTCCCTTCAACATCAGCAGAATGCACTATCAAAGACACGTGGACATATACAAACTATGTGTTGGTCAATAAAACAAGTATCAATAAATCTAAAAGGATTACAATCATCTAGAATCATCTAGAATATGTTTGTTAACAACAATGGAATTAAATTACAAATCAATAATTAAATGTATTCTTAAATTCCCAAATATTTGAAAAAAAACAAAGTTCTAAATAACCCATGGGTCAAAGAAGATATTACAAGAATATTAGAAAATTTTTTTAATGAATTGAGATGAAATCACAGCACATTAAAATGTGTGCATTAAAGCTAAAATAATGCTGAGAGAGAAATTTATAATTTCAAATGCTTATTTCAGAAAATAATAAATGTCTAAAATCAATGATCCTTATATCTTCCACCTTAAACTAGAAAAAGCAGTGCAAATTACACTCAGAGTTAGGAGAAGGAAGAAAAGAATAGAATGTAAACCAATGAAATAAATCATAAACACACAATTACAAAAGTTAATAAAACCAAAACCTGGTTCTTTGAAAAGATTAATAAAGTTCATCAAACTAAAGTTAGATTAATGAAAAAAAGATGGAGAGAAAAAGACACAAAAAAACAGTATCAGGAGTAGAAGGGGAACAGCTCTATAAAACATATAGATATTAAATTATAATAAGGAATTATTAAAACAAATATATGCCACATAATTTGTAGCTTAGATAAAAAATTAACACATTCTTTGAAATAGACAAATTACCAAAACTGACCAAAGAGGAAATAAAACCTTGAATAGCCCTATGGTTAATAAAACCATAATGAAAACTCACCTCTCATCCAGTTATAAAATAAATAAGTCATGGAGATGTAATTTACAGACAACATGGTGACTAACTATACTTAGTAATATTGTATTTCATATTTGAAAGTTGCTAAAAGAGTAGATCCTAAAAGTTTCCATCACAAGAAAAAATTCTGTAGCTATGTATGGTGATGTTAACCAGACTTATTGTGGTCATCATTTCACAATACATACAAATATTGAATCTATGTCATACACCTGAAACTAATATAATGTATGTCAATCATGCCTCAGTTAAAAATTTTTAAAATTTCCCTTAAAGAGTAATAAAGGCTCACTTCGCTGGTGAATTATATCAAATATTTATTGAAGAAATAATGCCAATCTTATGCAAATTATTTTAGAAAGTAGAGGAGGGAGGAACATTTCTTAATTTATTTTATTTACCAAAATTGGTATCAAAAAAAATTAATACCAAAACCAGACAGAGTTTACAAGAAAATTACAGACAAATACCCGTCGTGAAATTAGATGCAGAAACACATAAGAAAATATCAGCTAATCAAATCTAATAATATATGACAAGATAACACATCATAACAGAGAACAGTTTATTCTAGAAATGCAAGATTGGATGAATCTAGAAAAGACAACCAATACCATTCATCACATTAACAGATTAAAGGAAAAGAGCATATTATCACCTCAATTTATATAGAAAAACCATTGACAAAATTCAATACCCATTCATGATTTTTTAAAAAATTCCTGGCAAAGTGGCAATAGAAAGAAATTTTTAACTTAAAGAAGTCCATCTATGAAATGCCTACAGGCGATACTATACTTAATCATAAAAGAATTTCCCCCTAAGATCAAGAGTAGGGGAAGATTATCTGCTCTTTGAACTTCTACTCAATGTTGTACCTCGGGTCAGGAAAGCTGGTGAAACAGAAGTACAAAAGAAGCAATAAGGGACATAGGGACTGGAATTAAAGAAGCAAATCTCTCTCCCCAGTTTTCTTTCTCTAAATAAGTCATTTGTATCAATTTCTTTCTTTCTTTTTCAATTTTAGCGGTTATGTGTGGGTTCAAAGCCTTCTGTGAAAGAACAAATTCCCTGGGATCCTCAGGTTGGAACCGCTCTCAAACCCACCAAAATCCAACTTCAGGTCTTCGGTCAACTGCAAAAAAAAAAAAGACCACAGATTATTTTTGTTCCTATTTTGTTCCATTGTTCCTTCACAATGTTACTTTACAACCCATCCCATCAAGAGGAGGACTTTAAACCTCCACCCTTTGAATCTGTCCTCATTCGTTGCTTTGGCCAACAGAAAACAGCAGAAGTGAATTCATCAGTTCAAGCTTAGAACTCAAGAGACCTTGTTTCCACTCTCGCTTTCGGAAGCCTGCCATGACACCAGAACCAGCCTGAGCTGTCCTGCTGGATGACAAGGGACCATTTGGAAGAGAGCCAATATTCCCTCACTTACAGGTAGCATGGAGCCAAACCCAGACACATAAGGACTCTCGCCCTGAGATGAGTCTAGTCCACTGTATGGCAGCAGACCGTCAGCAGAACCCAGACCAAATTGCTGACCCAAAAATCGTGAAAGCATAATAAAAATCATTGTTTTGAACCACTAAATTTTGAATTAATTTGTGACACCCCAAATGCTATCTGACAAAAGCATTCATTGTGATTTGCTCACAGTATTGCCTCTTTTTATTTTTTGACTTCTAGTATCATCTCTAGTATCATCTAGTTGAATCTGTGTTCATTTCTTCCCCTTCCTCTCCTGTGTACAAGTGGGAGTTCTATGATCTGTAAAATATATGAACTCTCTCCAAATTTCAACTTCTCTCACAATTTCACCTTGCTTGAATAATGGGGTGGGGGAGGGGGGTGTTGAACTCAAAAGGAAGGACTGAAGTGACTCTAAGAATTATTTAATTGGAAATACAAGCAGCTCCTTTTACCTTTATCTTCACCTTGATTTATACATTTGACTTATTTTTGATGCAGCGTATTAGGCTAGCAATATATAAAGAAGGGACATAAATAGTTAAGTAATTGATATATTTTGTCATTTTAATGCACATTTCCAAGGAAAGTAAAATTTAAAAAAAATAATCTTCATTAGAATAGTTTGGTCATTATGGATTAATTTATATGAGCCTTGTTTGGAATCGTGTCTCCTGCCAGCAGTTGTAAATGCCAGATGTTTATGTTGAAATCTTCAATCTGTAGCTCATTAATTTACACACTCAGCAAACATTTCTTCATTACCTACTGGGTGCTAGGCCGTAAACTGGACGAATATTACAACAATGGAGAAGACAAAGACCCCTCTCAAAGTACTGATTTTTGGACATTATCACTGGGGTGAACTGCACTTTAGTTAGTAAAGCCTGAAAGCTTTTAAATTACACTGTTTTAAGGATCTTTGTATTAGAAATGCACCCTCTGTCATTTGTCTTTTCATGTACTATTTTAAGCAGAAGAGAAAGGGGTGAGGTTATAGCCCCTGGATCTAATTCTAGATGTACCCATGAAATGTCACACATGTGAAGGGCATCTGTTATGTATTTTGCCACAGAAATAAAATCAAGAGCTGCTGGGGGAAAGGACACATGTGTGAATAAACGGTTGTGAACATGATGACAGAGTCTAGGAGCGTTGAGGTGAGAAGGCCATAGCAAAGTCTTTCTATACAAGATAACCTTTGATGTGGGAGGCAAATGGGTGGTTCTATTTGGAGAAGATGTCAAAGAAGGAGAGGGTATTGTAGGCACAGGAGGCGGTATTACCAAAGGTGTAAAACAAAGGCAACAGTACTTGGCATGGATTTTAGTATGGCATGGGGCAGGGAGCAGGGAGAGGAAGGAGAGGGATTAGCAACAAAATAGGTGAGAGGTCGGAGAGACTGGCGGAGGCTGCGCCAGGGAGAGCTCAGCATCGCATGCCATGCTGAGTTTAGCCTTGTCTCTGTAAACGATAGGGAAAGTACTGAAGCATTCTGAGCAAGTAAACAGTGAGAATCAGATTTACATTTTAGAAAGATTTCTCTGGAGGTATTTTGAACAGTAAATGGATGCATGGAGACAAGTGAGGCGTAGTTTAAAAACAAAAACAAAAACTATTGTAATAGAACAGTGAGAGAAGGCAAAAGCCTAAGGCCATCTCAGTGGTAGGGAAGGAGGGAAAGTCTGTTGAGCATTAAGGCTTGATCCCATTGGAATGTGACCGGGGACAGAAGAGGAAGAGGCCAAGATGACTCAGTTTTTGGAGCTGGGGCATCAGCTAGGTGAAGAGTAGTCTCATTAAAGCACAATATGAAACAAGCCAACACATTTCCGGGGATTTCGGAAGACTGATGAGGCCAGCGGACAGTGGTCCATGCTTATCGTTGAAGTGGAGCATGGAAGAGGGGGTTTTCTGGGATAGCCAAGGAGAGTGTTTCACAGGTATCTGCTTCCAAGCCCAATTCTGCCCACTGGCTGAGAAAGTGTCTCATGCACACTTATGCTAATGCTGAAGGACAATGGACTGACAATCTTTCTCCTTCAGATGAAAAACTTTCAGATGAAAACTACAGGCATTAGGAACCAGAATTCAATGTGAACCAGAATTCAAATACTCAAAAAGTCCTTTTGCATTTTCTAGAATTAATTACCATGTGGTCTTAAGCCAGTCTCTGGACCTCACTTTCCTGAGCATGCTGAACTAGATGGTTCCTACATTCGCTGTCTGGCTCCTTTAACAACAAAATCTGTACTGCGTTGGACAAAGACAAGTGATCTCATTATTGAATGAGTTCTAGAAGAGTGAGTCAGTATGCCTATTAGAATAGAATGGGTATCCCATTTCGTCAAAAATACTCGCAGAACTTTGTCAGCTGGAGCATTTTGACCCCAAGGTATCTTTTTCTTTTAGGAACTATTACCTTCAGAGTGCCAAATAGGAAGTTTACTGATGAGATAGTCTGAAGCAGAAATCAAATAACAAAGGGTACCTATTTACTATTCCTTTTTTCTATAAAATAAAAATAAAACATTTTTTCCTCTCCCAAATTTAATTTTCAGCCTGCCAAAGGACTCAAAAATAACCTGTTTTTCTTATGAAAAAGACCCAGGGTTTTGCCTGAGGACGTTTTTGAACATTTAGAGATGTTGTTCTTGACCTGTTGTTTAAGGTTATCTTCAGAGAAGCAATGTGGATTAAAAGGAAAGTAGTGTAACTGAACTTTTTTTTTTTTTTTTAAATGTTAATGCTCAAAGGAATGAGTTTGGCTTTACTGCCTCTATGACCATCAGGATATCATTTCCCTTCCTCTGTCCATACAGTTGTATGTTCAAGAAAACCAGAACCTCGTTTATTGGTTTTGTTTCTCCTCCCCATGGGACTTGCCAGTGTTCTCAATTTAAATCTAAGGCATGAGTGCGATGGGTTGACTTTGGCTTAACTATAAAGTCACATATTCACAAATCTATAAGGAAAACGTTGCATTGATTCTGATATCCCACAAACTATTTGGTTTCAGTTGATAGCTCTACTTTATTCAAATATGCTGCATGTTTTAAATTTTTATTTTGCGTGTCTGTGAATGGGAATTGAAGAATTTGGGGCAATATTAAGCATATGGAGAATCTGGGTAGCTCTGAAGTCATCTTTTTGGTGTTATTAGCCTTATTTGGTGTTATATTCATGCAGATGACTTAGGTCTGCTATTGATATAAAATCCTGAACACTGAATTCAGTGACAGACTTGTAAGTAATGAAACTGCAACTCACTTTCGTTCTCAACTGATGGTCTCTCTAGAAGGTGATTAGGGACCATGTTTCTGCAGGGATTTGGCCTTCCAAATATGTTGGCAGTTCTTGGCCTCCACTCAGGTTCTGGCTGCTATGGAATTTGTTTTTCTTTGAAGGCTACTCCAAGACTCCAGTAGAATGATTTGTATCTGGGTCTGTTTTGCTTCTCAGGTGGTATCGTACTCCCTTGCAGAGACCTTGCCAGGAATAACCTCTGTTGGAAGGAGAGGGGAAGGGAGGGAGGGAAAGAGGGATAAGGAAGAAACAGAGCATATCAGACCTACTTTATATTTCAGAGTTTTGAGAAAGAGAGCAGGACTGACTGTGGAATTCATTTAAATAAATATTCCATTGCCTAGATAATCATACTGAAGTGTTTTGGTATGAGATGGGAAAGATATAGCTTGATGGTTATTTGTAGATGGCTACGAGGATAATATTAACCCACAGTGAGATTTGATGCATGAAAAAAAAGACCCTATTAGGCTGTGCCAATGGAAACGTGGTGCTTGAATCATAGGATGCAGTGGTCCCTCAGGATGCTGCCTTCACACTGCTTTGAGGGATTCCAGTTCAATCCAGCTATCACAATCTAAAGAGCATGGGGACAAATTAGAATTTATCTAAAAATGGCCACCCAGTGGCCCTAGCACAGAAGACATGATATTTGTGGAAGAGTAAAAGACTGTCGACATATTTATCTCAGACTCAGCAACGAGCAGGTTGCATTTCTTAAAGTGTGTTTGACTGATACCTGAGTCAGAATCACTTTTTTTTTTTTAATGCGGATTTCTTGGCTGTGCTTGTAAATTACAGAATCAGAATCCTGGGGGCCAGTTGGGGAGTGATACTCTTCTTAAAGAAGTTTCTTGGGTGACGTTTCTGCACACGAGCATTTGAGAACCACTAGCATGGAAGCCCGAGTGCCATCTTCCAGGGATCGATGGGCGAGCATGAGGTAGACAGAGGAGGTGATGCCTATGATATTGACCCATGGATGGAAATAAAACCACGGGGTGGGGGGCAGATTTCAGTAAAACTAACCCCTTGAAATCATAAGCACTTGTGCATCAGAGACAGTTTTATTTTCTTCCCCAGACCCTCATTTCTTAATAAAGTCCATTCATTTCATGGTGCCGAACAGGTGAATGAGCAAATCTCTAACCGGGTGATCACATTTTCTGGTTTGATAGGGCAGTTCTTGGTCTTAACAGTTCTTAACACCTGTTAAGGCAATATCCTTTCCAGTTTAGCATTTGTCCTGGATCTCTCTCTTTTTTAAATTTTAATTCCAGTATAGTTAACGTAACTTGCTGTATTAGTTTCAGGTGTACAATGCATAATACACCACCCAGTGCTGGATTTCTCACTCTTAACGCTAAGTATTATTATTATTATTCTAGTTGCATTAAAATAAGACAGAATGGTTGAGACTACTTCCACTTTGCCTCTCCAGCTTCGACCATGGTCTCATCCACCACTTGTGAGGCACATGTAAGTAAACAGAATTCTCACTTTGAACACATGGTTAAATCTGAAAGGTGACCAACAATGACTCTCTCTCCTTCCCCTATCCTTTCCCAACACCTGCCTTTTTAAAACATCATGCAGAAAGCTTGCTGGGAAAATAAGTACCTTGGGACCCCAACAACCCAGGGCAGCTAACTTAGTCCGGCCTCTGATGGTGCAGAGATAAGCAGTATACGTTGCTACCTCTGCGGGCCACTTGGTGGCCCAATCTGCCATGCCCTCGCTCACACTTGGCTTGCAAGGTGCACAAAGCTACCACGTCACCAGTTGGCAAGGGCAGAGGAGAACGCAGAAAGTGGTAAGTTAGGTGTTCATAACCGTATGCAGGAAAACAAAGGCCAAGATTTTCTGCTGCAGAACATGAAACAAATATTTGGAACAGTCTTGTCCAGTGGTTTGTTTTTTCTTCCTAAACTTTGCACGGTGTTAATCTTCAATTATTTAATTATTTTACTGTTGAATTCTATCTGGGTTTGCAATAAACCCTTTTAGCAACAATATGCTGGGAAAAAAAGAAACTATATGTGTAATTAAAATTTAAGTTCTGAATTTCTAGTTCACAAAATTTGTTGACGCATTCACATGAAGGTCACGGTGATATTCCCAGTTGTAGGAATCCAAAAAACACTAATCTGTTGATAACACATTAGTGTCTCATTAGGTTGAACTATATAAAATTGCTATTTTGTAGATCCAAAGCAAAGTGTTTCAGTAATACCGTATAATTCAATTTGAATACTTCCTAAGTTACTAGTTATTTTAAGATGCTCATTTATCATGACACTGGCAGAAAGTGCATTTATACATTATTCTTTGAAACCTAACTTTCCATTTAATCAAATGATCGTTTTTATACAGGAATTTCGCTCATTGTCCATTCTAACAGTCATGGGGTTTTATTTTTTATGCATTACCAAAAGTTAGTTTTGACTTAACTAGCAATAAAAGAACTTGCAAATATTTAAGTGATACCAGTTTCATATCAACAGCACATGCTTCAGCTGAGAAATCAGGTAAGTGGATTACAACTTGAAGTATCCAATTCACAAGGGGCAAAGTACATTGGTAATATGAATGCAAATTTTGGAGGAGTGGATAATTTTAGCAAAATAAATGTTCTTTCCAAAGTAAGATACCTGTGATGCAGAAATACACTTAGAATTAGTTTTGCCGTACAAATAATTCATGATTGCATCCAAACAAGCTGGGATAGTCTGCACCAGGATAATCTCTAGTTGCTAAAATTCATACTTTCACATACACATAGAGTAATAATACTACGAATTATTGTGATGAAGCCTATGTTGAATAAAAGAAATTCTTTTAACAGGGTAACATACACTTTTTTTTTCCTTTTCTGCCCATCATCAATTCAGCACTAGAAATGACAAGCTTCTAAAGAACTCCTCTGTAAATTACCTCTATATCCTTAATGGCAAGGAACTTGCTATAAGTTACTCCTCTAAATTTTGGTTACAGCTTTTTTAATCAACAAAAATATCTAAGTGAAAGTATTCAACAAACAGAAATTTCTTTTTTCGTTGTTTCAAGTTTTTATGTACATTCTAGTCAGCTAACATATAGTGTAATATTGCTTTCAGGAACAGAAATTAGTGACTCATTACTTACATATAATGCTCCTCAAACAAATAAAAATTCTCAAAAAGCAGGTGAAACTTTAAGAAAATTGTAATAATTGAAAGCAAAGTTTACAAACCAGAACACATTGAAATTGATCCCTATTGAAGCCAGGGAAAAACTGAACAGACTCAGCCCAGGGAGCTCAAATTCTGTACCAGATTTCATTTTTAAATTCTGTAATTGCCTTTTGAAATATTTTGAGTTGTGGGAAGAATCATTTGATCAAGTTCCTACTTTTATTGGCTGTTTTTCTCTTCTAAATGAGAATGGAATGAAATTGAAAAGGCCCACAATTTTACAGCATCTAAATTTGGTGAAGTGTCTAAAAGAATTATAAATAGGTCTTATTTATAAATATCAAAGAAAAATACCCTGAATAGAGGCAAAAACAGCACCTGTGAAAATATTTATGCATTTCAATGCAGAAAAAAAATTAGAATTGAAAGTTTCCTTTAGTAGAATTTGCTCTGAGCTTCCCAGTCACCTCAGCATGTGTGTGAATGAATTTCTCAATTATAAATATCATGATATGGAGAAGGGTCAATTGATGATGTCAATAATTTCCTAATTTTGAAGGAGATTGAAGACAATTTTATGAAAAAAATTAAAATATTAAGACCACATTGAAAATAATACATTCCTTGGAAAAATGCCAGTGACACATTTTTAGGGATAGATACAGCTAAGAAATTAACTAATACAGGAATTTGTACAAGGAAGAATTATTCGGGTGGCATGATTTTTTAAATATTCAGATCAATATGAGGATACATTTTAAATGGTGTTTTAATTTACACAGATGTTTTTGTTTTTAAGAAAATGTATTTTTTGAAATAGTTTTCAAAGACAACTATTTTACAAGTCCACCAATTTATTAAGATCAATTTGTCGATCAATAGACATTTCCACAAATAATTGAATTAGTTTTAGGACTGCACTCCTTTTGCTTTTGAATGTATCACAGATTGGGTGAATTGTGTGGTCATCCTACTTTCATGGCTAATGCGAGCTAGATGAGGCTATCACAGAAACACAGTAGCGGATGTCATGTTCCCCAAATTTTTATAACAGGATAGAATGAGCCCGGTAAAGGATCTTGCAGATAGTGCATTTGAATCAGGAGAGAAGCTGGACTAAATCACTGGGTTTCAACCTTTCATATCTTGCCCGTATAACCACTTTTTAATTTTAGGTGAGGTTTGTGCAGAAGGGAGAAGCAAAGCCATCTTTTTTTAATCATTATCCACCAAGTAAGAAAAAGGAAGGAAAGAAGGAAGAGAGGGAAGGAGGGGAGGGAAAGGTAGGAGAGAGGATGGAAGGGAGACAGAGAAAGCAAGTAGTAAAGACAAGAGGATCTAAAAACCAAGATGCTCTTCCCCTATTGGCCATGATGCGGAAGGGTTACTTTCTTCCCAAACCGTACCTAGTCTCTGCCAGTGAGCTCCTTACAGCCTGTTTTTATGCAATGATCCTTATGCCAGGAAATGGGCAAAGGCCCCAGCACAGCACCCACAGAACATAGTAGAGACAGATGCTGGCGGGAAGAGAGAAAGGAAGAGTAGGAGAAGCACTGATGGTCCAGTTCTCTGCAGCCAAATAAGCAAGGGATCTGTGGACAGGTGGAATCCGCAGGACCCCGACCGTCACACGGGCAGCAGCACCATGGAGTGAAGGAGAGGCTTTCTTTGTAGCTGTTAGGAAAACAGCAGACCAGCCTATCTCAGCATCTCAGTACCAGGAGCACCACTGGGTGAGTCACTGAGCTGTGAAGACTTCGTAATGCTACTGCGTTGTGATGGTTCAGAGCGTAGCGCGTGGAGCCAGGCTGGGACTTTGAACCCAGCCACGGGTCTGCACACCTCACAGCCTAGGTGATCCTGAACACGTCTAAGCCTGTGTCTTCATCTGTAAAGTGAAGATAATATTTTCTTTGCATCATTCTGCTTTGGGGAGGATTAAATAAAAGGTTGTATAACCAGTACTTACCACCTGATAATATTGAGTCAGCACTCACTAAATTGCAGCCATTATTATTACCAACATTATTGTTATTAACATTATTATTACTATTTTTCTTTTATGACTGGGTAGTGTTCTGGTTTTCCTCTCTGCCCTTCTGAACTTCAGTATGATGATTATTGCTTCATTCTTTCAACAAATGTTCATTAAATTCCTACCAAACGCAGGGTACTGAGATTATCGGCATTGAAAGGTGAATAGACATGTTGTAAGATCCCATGTCTAGATGAAGAAACTAGACTTTTTGTCTCTTTGGGGACAGTCTTTACTCAATAGTGGTATAACTGAATCTCTATGGCTTTGTTATATGACCTAAGTCAAGAAAGAATAGTATTGTGTTCCTTGGGACAGTTTGCTCTCTGTTTTCTCTGTGTCAGTTGGACCTTACTATGGATTAGAAAGACAAGTCAGCAGTGCCAAAATTGTCTACGGTGACCGTATGGTGGCAACGGCAGTGTGGTCTGGGACACATGGGGCTTAGCTGCAGGCTTTGTCGTACCTCAACTATCTTCTCTCTGAGCTGCCTGCAGGCCCCCCGTGGGGCTATTTGTGCCTCCATACAGGACTTTCTATAAGTTGCTCCCTTTGTGGCAACCATCTGTCCCCCACCGGCTGCAGAACAGCCTTCTCTCCCAGCTCAGCCTGCATGTGATCCCCTCTGGGAAGTCCTGCTGACACACTGGCCCTGAGCTGGGTCACTGTCTGTAATTACACAGGAAATACTTTGTGTTCTTCACTGAGACATGTTTCTGTCTTTCCACTAATCATACATCCTAGAGACAGAAACTATTTCTTAATGATCTTGTCTCTCTGGCACAGCACAATGCCTAGAACATAAATGGAAATCTAAAAAACCTTTGCTGAATAGGTAGGTGAATGACTGAATGAATGTGATGATTCCAGTAGGACAGATATGGAGAATTAATTATCCTACCCGGAAACTTTTCCTGCATCATCAACAAAGTCTGCAGGAGTGACTCCTAATTCTTTTTATTTCACGATCTTGATTCTCTTACCCTAGCGAAACTCTCAGAAGAACTATCCCCTACGCACTTCTACTAACCAACCTCAGAACGTCCACCTAATTGTTTCAGAAACTGAATACCATCGTCCCCAGCTACTTCTGACAACTGCTACCGGACATTCTCACTCACCTACAAGCCCCATAGATTTGTCATCACTTTTAATTTCCTGTAAGCCCCCACTTTCTTTCTCCATCACTTCCAAAGCTGATGACAATCCTAATTCTCTTCCTTCCCCCAACCCTCCAAGAGCACAGCCCTTCCACCTGTCTGGACCCCATCTCTTCTCAGTTGCTGATAACCCTGGCCTCAAGCTTGCTCCTCCTCTCCTCTTCATTAATCTGTGTCTCCCCAGGATCCTTCTCAGCTTTGTTCTAGAGAGTTGGCTTTTACTTTTCCAAAGAGTCATCACTGAATTTAATCTGCCCTTTCACCCACACCCAATACATGTTCTTTTGTTATTAATCTCTTCTCCCTGTCCTCCTCCCCAGGCTCTTTTCAGGCCACATTTGGCGTGCAGGGGTCTCGCTTATCTTCACAAAGTTATCGCAGAATTCCACACACTTCTCTAACTGCCACTCAAGATTCTCCTACTGTTCCTCATGCCTAAACCCATGGGGGAAATTCCTTAATTCCTTCCAATCTGAGACTAAATTGCAGTAGTATCAAGAAATTAACAAGTTAGTTTTAGAGTCAAAGCCAATGTCAACTACTTCTCTCTAGATTTTGACCATTGGTCCTGCCCACTTTCTCTCTGCAGCACTAAAGAGTTGATCTTGACCACTTTTGTGTTGGGTCACTTCCCGTCTCTAAGCAGTCATTGATTCAACACCATCTTTCCTGTTCCATGATAACCAAACAACATTCATAACCGGTACTGTAAGCATGAGAAATATCCAATTTGATATAAAAGGTATCAAGCACCTAGTGCAATGCGTGGCACATCATAATTCCTTAAATATCAACTTTCTACGTTTGTCCTTTCTCTTTGCCCACAACACCACCATGAGATTTTATTTCACAGGCAGAAACTGAATACCAAAAATTGATTAAATTTTCCTTGCTTTCATGGCTAATCAGTGACCATATCAGAACCAGGACCCAGGTCTTCCATCTCCAGGTACAGGTGTACTGATTGTCCCTTTGACTTTTCTGCTACTAAAGTACACTTTACACCATGAAATTTCATTTCTGTAAACTCCAAGGACACTTCCAGATTTAGCAATTATTTGAAACACACAGATTACTAAGCATAGAGTACAATTGACAAATATGCCCCAGTTTAAAAGAAACTAATAGATGCAGACGGAACAAATTTGAAAAACAGAAAAGAATGAATTATTTACATTGCAAAAAGATACTTACTTTACCAAGGGGGACCTACTGATGAAAATACCTCTAAAATGGGCAGTAGCTTGTTACTTGAAATCTTATATAAATTGAATCATTTGTATAATTAAATATACATATATGTTATATAAATTTAACATGCCATTTAACATGGCAGTTAGGGGGTGCCTGTGTGGCTCAGTCAGTTAAGTGTCTGCCTTTGGCTCAGGTCATGACCTCAGGGTCCTGGGATAGAACCCCACATTGGGCTGCTTGCTCAGCGGGGAGCCTGCTTCCCCCCCATCTCTGCTTCTGCTGCTCCCCCTGCTTGTGCTCTCTCTCTGTCAAATAAATAAATAAAATCTTTAATAAAATAAAATAAAATAGCATTTAATCTTCGAAGTTTGGTTTGCATGAAAACTTTTCCAAACTCCTCTGTGAACCGTGAGGTATATGGAGACACCTTGTAAGAGGTGCTGTAGGTAAGTGTTCAGCTACGGTGTGTGCAGTACTAAGAAGACGTGATACTGACTTCGTGAATCTTATTAAATGCTCTGGGGTAGCTGTGCCACCGACTAGCTTGGCGACCTTGGGAAAGTTCCTTCACCTCTACTGAACTATGGTTGATCCTTTTATAAAATGGTGCTAATGCCCTAGGATAAAAAATCATGTTTATCCAGTACTTAATGCAATGCTTGGCACAATATAGTGCCATTTTCCTCCGCTTCTCTTCCTCTAGCCTCTTCCTGAGAGTCTCTGAAAGTGATCTTCCTCTAATCCATAAAGTTAACACTCCTACCACAAACCTTAGAGCTTTTCTTCAGGAAATCACATCTCTGTTCCTTCACTTGTTTGTAAGGGGAAAATAATAAAAGGAAATGTCCTGAACGCCCAGCTACAAGGAGTTGGTTACACATGGTTCGATACATGCATTTATGTGAAACGGTCCATTCTACAAGAAATGTTACTGTGTATTGTATTTGTTAACATGAAGAGCAATTCATAATATATTAACCGAAAGTGACAGGTTCGAAACAATACATACCGTCTGATACCATTTAAATAAGTCTTCTGCACATAGACACATATGTATTTGCAGATAACAACATATGTCATTACTGGATTCTTTATAGCTGGACATTGAGGATGTTTCTTTGTGTTTTTTCCTTTTATAAGCAAGCTAAAGAACATAAACTCAACTTCCTAAAAAAAAACTTCAATAGTATGGAGATGGTATTTAAAAATTTTAACTAACAATTCTTATCTCAGTGTAATGGGATTACGGTTGATTTAAAGATTTTTTTTAATCTGTAATGCATACTTTTTCAAAAAATAAATATATATTACTTGCTTAATTAAAAAGGATGATAAAAGTGGACACAAGCACCCCCTATGTTCATTGTATCACATCATATACCCGGGCAGGTGAGCACACCACACGTATATCCCTCACGCACAGGTGACATGCTCAAAGTCTAAATGGCAAAAATACAGCAATTCCCTTTTTAGACTCATACAACAAATATCTGTTATTGGTGTTAATTTATTAATTGCCTTTGTGTCTATGCAAATTCTAAATGTGACCAATAGTTTAAATACCACTACTAAATCGTCACTACAGTCAACGTACAAGTATTGATGTAGCTTGGATTCGTAAAGGGGAAAAAAGCATACAGATTCAAACAAACTTGGAAAATCCAAACAGAGTCTTTTATTAGTGGCTCCTAATGACCCGCAATGAAGGCTAAACATCTTGGCTAAACAATTATCTTTGGGAATTGAAATGTAAACAGAAAAAAAATTCACTGTTTTCCCTTTCCCTGTGTGGCTATTCCTCTCGGGCAATAACAAATCTGCATACATCCCATCAACTTTTAGAAGTTTCTGTCACAACTTTAAAAGTTGTCACGTTCTCATTTAGAAAACAAAATTATATAATTTTGTATCTATGCACCCAAGCAAATTGCCTTTCCCTAAACAAAATCCAGTATGAAACTATGTAAGAAACAACCAACTTTGTTCCTACAACCAGGCATATAAAATGCCTCCTGAGTGTTATTTCTTACTTTGCTCCTTCCACTCACATTTGCCTCTCAAACATTATCATGTAGTTTGGCAAAATTTGGGTATATTCATCTGCATGCTAGTCCTTAGAATTGTGTCCCAAGAGCTGTTCAATGTTAGAAGTTCTGGTCCTGATTAAAAGTCCTAGAAATAAACTGTAAAATGTGTGGTGATATCTCTGTGTGTGTTTAGAAGAAGGGGCCTTCACCAAAAATCAGTTTCTGCCTTTGCACTGGGCCCTAAGGAGTTGAGATGAGTACAAACCATAAAGAAATTGATCTGGTGCCTCCAAGCTGCTAGAGAAAAGTCAGTGAGGATACCATTTGTTAAAGTTCAGAACATTGTAGTCTCATAGACGTTAACTTTCAATGGACGTTATTTTTGGACTGATTTCATACAACTCGCACTATCCTCATCATGAATAAGGAACCATTTCAGAATCCTCCCTTTAAGAGTCACAAACCCCTTGCAGAGATATAACTAAAATAAATTTCTTTCGTTTTATTTTTCTACAAACATCAACCTGGGCAAATATAGAGATGAACAGCGTTGCCAAAAGCAAATATCACTTCCAGCTGATGGTATTAGCAGAGTATCAGCTTGTGCTTCCCCGGCCTTGGGACTCCTGTTGCTTACTTCCTAAAGAAATGACACTTTTAAAAAGCACAAATGTTCTAACATGGCACTCATAATAAATGGAGAGAAAAGCACAATAAAAAAGGAAATAGTAAATAATTATATTAAACTCTGAGGCCCTTTACTTGGCCATCTGTCTTCAATTTCAGGCATGTTGATTTTGAGTAGCGTCCCATTGTAACCAAACATAATAGGATAGGCAAGCTAATGAACTACGACACATCCCATCTTTAATGGGATGTATCACTAAGGCAAAGCCACCCAAGATGCAAGGCAGCTACTGTTTTTCTGTGAAGCTACTAGTTTTTAGTACAGGACCCTGGGGGAAAAGAGTAACCTCATTTATCTCTGTGTCTGTTGTAAATTCTCAGACTGCTGCCCTATCCTTTTTCTCCCTTCTTGACCTTAACCTCAAAAGAAAAATGAAAGAAGTGGTGAAGCCACAGAAAGATGTAGGCAAAGGAGAGAGGTCAGATTTAGATTCCTCTGAAGGAAAAATATATGTTTATCATTTTCATCACCAGTCGGGATTTCTCAGGAAATTGCAAAATCAGTTTTACCAACATGGAAACAGTCATTGGCCAATGTAATTATTGACTAAGTGTGTCTTTGTGTATTCCTCTCCAGACACGAAGCCCTTTCCTCAGAAAACACCTATGTGGTTAACGTTCTTTAAGTTTATTTAGAATGTGTATAAGATACTATTCTCTGAAGTGCTGAATTTAATTTCTTGCTTGTGAAACATATTGAAAATGTTGTTAGAAATGAAATATGCTGTGCTACAAACTAGGGGACTTAAAAGGTTGCACCGGAGAAGTCAGAGTCTCCATTAATCCATTTCCGTTTTTGTATAGACTGGATTGAGTGATTCTGACTTAACACGATAGTTGATTGTAAAGCTCATTAATGCAAGAGATTAAGGATCTCTTCCCAAACTCATTTCCTTCTCTAACTGATTTTACCTTTTCCATCTACTCCACTTTAACTACTCACATGAAAAACTGTCCTCCCTATTCATTCAAGCAGCTTTAGGACAGAAAGTTGATTCCCTGGTTCACAAGAGCTGAGAAGCAGTATGACCCTGAAATTTCAGGTTAGAATTCTCCCTTTTCTAGGGGGCTGGGAGGGTCTTACTTGTCCACGTCAGTTCTTATGCAGAGTGTGGTAGGCACAATTCTTAGAGTCTTCCCCCCAGTGTGCACGTACTGCAGACTCCCTCCCCTTGAATGTGAACAAGATGTGGATATGATCGATTTCACTACTGTAATTGGACTACATTATTGTAAACGTGACAAGTTTTTCAAGTGACTTTCAGTAAAGAAAAGGGAGATGCTGAACAGTGTGGCCTAATCAGGTGAGCCCTGAAAAGAAGAGATTCAAAGTGCAAGGGCTTCTCCTGCTGGCCCTGAAGGAGCAAACTGCTTCCTTATGGAGATGACCAGGTACAGGAAATGGTGAATTGCATGTACGAGCAGAGAATGACTCCTAGCTGGCTGCCTACAAGAAAATGGGAACCCGAGTCCTAAAACTGCAAGAAACTGACACCTTCCAAAACCTGAGTGAGCTTGGAAGGCCCTGAGCCTCAGATGAAATCACAGCCCAGGCTGACACCTTGATTTCAACCTGGTGAGACCCTAAGCAGAGGACCCAGGGAACTTGTGTCTGGACTCCTGACCTATGAAAACTTATGAGTAATGTTTTATTTTGTTTTAAGTCACTACCTTTGTGGTACTTTGTTATACAGCAATAGACAACTAATACACACAGCACATAAATCCGTTCAGAGGCATTGTAAGCAGTCTTACATTCATTCCGCTGAACTGTCACTATTTAGGATTGCTCATGATAGATATGTAACGCCAAAGACAAACTTATTTGACCTTTGCAATATTCGAGCTGAAACCTACATGTGCTCCCCCTCCTTTTTTATAGATGAGAAAACCGAGGTTCAGAATAATTGACTCGTTTGAGGTTACAAGTAGAAAGTCGAGAGTAGAAAAAAATTGAGATCTATTCCAAAGTCCTTTCCACAATGATTGAGAACTAGGTTAAGATTTACATTGGTTTAGTTATAATGAAATTAATCCCTTCCACTTCTGAATTATGTTAGCACTGTTCTGTGTGGTTGATCTTTGTATTCTCTGTAGCCCCCAAAATGATCTTTTAAAGTTGTACCAGAACCTTGGTTTCTCACAGTGTATCATATCAGCTTGTAACTGTTAAGTATTTAATGGATAGTTTGTGAATTAATGAAAGACTTTAATGAGGCTATAAAGATGGGAGAGATAAGTAGAAACATGAGTATGTCTATAAATTATAATGGGGTAGACGAACGGGGGCAGGCCATTATGAAAGCACGAAGGCTTTACAACCAAATGCCTAAGGAAAAAAAAATTAAGCTTTAGGGAAATACAACATATATTGATGAAATACTTAAAACACTAATATACTCAAACAAAATGGCCAAATAGAATCATCATAATGAAATAGAGTTCCAGGGCTATGATTTCCTCTAACGCGTCAGCAGCGTAATCATCTTTCCTTCTTGCCTCACACGCCACTCCTTCTATGAAGACCAATATCTCAAAAATTAGATCAATGTGAAAAAATGTCTTCACCAATCTCAGGTCACACTGACGTGACCTTTCAGGGGAACTTCAACAATACCCTAGACTGGAAAGAACTAGATCCCCAGATTAACCTCTGCAATCCTCAGCTCTTGCTTTAATCAGAGATGTTCATTGACTGAACTCTACAGTTTCCTGAAGGTTCTCCTTGTGTAATCATAACAATCACCAGGAAACTTGAGATTCCTTGAGGGAAATCACTAGTCTTCCAATCCCATATCCTCAGGGTCTAGGATGAGGTTTCTGTATGAAATGGGAGTGAATGATGTATTGCTCCTAATGTTTCTCCAGTTGTCAAAAGCTCAGACCTGAGTGAGGCTGGCTTTAGCAGCTCATGGGAGATTCAGGCACCCCAGGAGGCGGCAGTAGCAAAGGCAGACTAGCTCGTGGAATATGGCTGCATGAACCGTGCAGACTCAGGAAGTCACTGTTTCTCAGTGAGAATTTTGAAGGGTTTCTCTCTTTCTCAAGTCTCATCTCCTATTGAATAAGAGACATAAAAATGTACACTTCCTGGAGCACATTTTTATTTTGCTTCCACAGAGATTTTTATGTAAGGGGAAAATGCTGACATTTGCATTTGATTTATTCTTAATTTCAGAAAAAATGACCAATAAAAACGCTATTGAAGTGTGAGTACAGTAATTGAAGGGACAAAGTAAAGAAAAGGACCAAATGTCATCCAAAACAAACTATTCTGGAATGTTATTTACTCCAGTTTTGGACTTCGACATAAGTGAGCCACACACTGAAGCCCCAATCTGGAGTAAATAGATTACCCTGGCCCCGAGGCCCAAAGGTCACTAGAAAGGCAGCAATCCAGGAAAAGAATGCTCAATAAAGGCTCTATGTCAACAAGACACACGGACCCTGTTTGTTAGTTTTTTTGTCCTGGTTTTGGTCTTGAACTCCTGGAAGCAGCCATTATTCTTTAATATCACATGGATATGCTTTATCCATTAAGCAATCATTTGTCAAGAGTGGGAGAAGCGTTAGCTAACATGGTAATCATACTGCAATATATAAATGTATCGAATTGACTCTACACCTTAAACTTACACAGTATTGTATGTCAATTATAACATTTTTTTAAAAAAGCACATTAGTGGCCTGTAAGAGTAAATATTATTTACAAAGATGTTTACATTAACACGATCATATAAATAACACATGGCAAGAATCTGGTAAGTCTATCAAAAACTTCAAAATAAGGTCGCCAGATAAAATGCAGGATGCCTGATCACATTTAAATTTCAGATAAGTAACAAATTATTTTTTAGTATAAGTATACCCTGAGCAGGACGTCTGGGTGGCTCAGTCAGTTAATTGTTTGCCCTTGGCTCAGTTCAGGGGATCATGTCCCACATCGGGTTCCTTGCTCAGCGGGGATCCTGCTTCCCCCTCTGCCTGCTGGTCCCCCTACTTGTGCTCCTCTCTCTCTCTGTCTCCCTGACAAATAAATAAATAAAATCTTAAAAAAAAAAAAAAGAAAAAAGAATATCCCAAGCATTGCATGGACATATTGAATTAAATATTATTCACTGTTTATCTGAAATCCAGTTTTAACTGGGCATCCTGAATTTTAATTTGCTAAAACTGACAGCTCTACAAAAGACAGTAGATGAAATCACTCTGAACTTCTCAGACTCAATATTTTATCCTTTAAGTCATTAGCTTACATGTTACCTGAAAAGAAAAAAAAAAAAACAAAAACAGTAGTCAATAGTCATTTCATAATTGCTTTCTCCATGGGTCTACATACACTGTCCAGGACAGAAGGTAAATGTCCAATAATAACTATCTTAACAAGAGCAGCCGAAATACTAGAAGATGCATGGTAGCTGTCCCAAATACCTAACTTTCAATAACCTTTCATCAAACCATTTTTAAGTGGACATTAAGGATGCATTTATGAAGCACATCTAACACTGTTTCGTATTGTATAAATAGAAGATCAAGAGGCAGTCTGTTGGTTTAAAGAACTTAATTAAACTCATGTTAAGGAAATAGTGGGGCACATTCAGAAAGTAATGAAGATCTGCAACTTATCCGGTGTCAGGGGTGTGCTGTACAGACTCACTCATTTATTTATGGATCAGTAAAAGCCATTGTCAGGCCCTGTTGAAAAAAAGCATGAACAAATCAAAGTCTCTTTTCTTATGGCACTTCCATTCTAGTCAAGGGCAGATAGGTAATAGGAAAATGAATTCATAAGGAAATGTCTAGTGGTAATAGTTTCTATAATGACTATAAAAAGGGAGATAGTGGGTGAATTTAAATTTGGGGCAAGCAAGGTTGTCTCATGCAAGAAGAAGGGAAGAACCTATAAGAACATTGAGGAGTATCAGCCTTTCAGCAGAGGACAGAGTTCGTACAAAGACCATAAGGCAGAAGTGGCCAGGGCAGGAACAAGCTTACTATGACAGAGGAACAGAGAGAGGAGTTGAGTGGCTGACTTAACAAAGGGGGGAAGCGGGGCGCCTGGGTGGCGCAGTCGTTAAGTGTCTGCCTTTGGCTCAGGACGTGATCCCGGTGTTCTGGGTTCGAGCCCCGCATGAGGCTCCTTGGCTGGTAGCCTGCTTCTTCCTCTCCCACTCCCTCTGCTTGTGCTCCCTCTCTCACTGGCTGTCTCTCTCTCTCTGTCAAATAAAGAAATAAAATCTTTAAAAAAAAAGAGGGGGGGGAAGGAGGCAGGGCCATTTAGGTCAGGATTTTATTCTAGGTACCATGGAAAGACATTGAAAAATCTTAAGCAAGAGACAGTAACAGGAACTGTTTTAAAAGAAATTATTCCAGCTGTTGCAAAGACACAGAATTGTCTGCACACAATAACCAAGAAAGAGTAGAAACAGAAGCAGTGATGGAGAGACTATGATCCTAAGCAGAAGAGGCAGTGGTTGTTCATCTCAAGTTGGGATGAAGATGGGGATAGAGGTTAGGTGTGAGATATATTCTAAAGGCAAAGTCAGTAGGCGTTGTTGATGAAAAGGTAGAAATCAAGGGTTCTCCCTAGGATTTTGGCTCAAGCACCTGGATAGGTCACAATCTCACTTGCTGAGAAGGAAAATCGGGTAATCAAAATTTTAACATAGGACTCATTTAAAGTGTGAGATGTCTGCGAGTCAGCCAAGTAGATACATTAAATTGGAGAGAGTTCTCCCCTCCCTCTTCCAAGAAAGAACATGTGAGGGAAAGAGAATTTGCCCTTGAAAAGAGATTGGATTGAAATGGATATGGGAGGACTGTTTTGCATTTCCAGCAGAAGAAATAAAATTAGGAAAGATAAAAAAGAGAGAACGAGCATGAAATGTGGTTGGAGGTGGAAGAATGGGAAATTTATGTTGGGGAGAGGTCAGAGGTAAAATCAGAACTGTCAGGTAGGATTAGTTTATGGGGACCTTCAATAGGAAGAGTTTAAATTCTTACTCTAAAAAACCATGGAGCCATTGCCAATTATAGAGGAATAAATCTCAATGCTGTCTTGTTCTCCGTAATATCCCCAGTTCTTAATACAGAGTCTAGTACATGGCAAGTGGTCAATTTATTAAATGAATGAATGAAAATGAATGAATGATTGTATGGCTAAGTGTATTTGTACACTGAGAGAGCAATGGTGGAGAAACCAATGAAAGGGTTGACTCCCTATTTCAAACATTAGGTTTTCAGATGAGGAGTTAAAACCTTTGTATAGTACAGTGGTGAAGAACAGAAAAGGGAGGTGTCTTACTATTATGCCCAACATGGTAAGATGACAAAGGTGGTCAAGAAATACAGGCTTAGGGGCGCCTGGGTGGCTCAGTCATTAAGCATCTGCCTTCGGCTCAGGGCTTGATCCCGGCGTTATGGGATCGAGCCCCACATCAGGCTCCTCCACTGGAAGCCTGCTTCTTCCTCTCCCACTCCCCCTGCTTGTGTTCCCTCTCTCGCTGGCTGTCTCTCTCTCTGCCAAATAAATAAATGAAATCTTTAAAAAAAAAAAAAAAAAAAGAAATACAGGCTTAGTCCATCCAGAAGTTACAAAAAATTTAAAATAGCACAAGAGATTTCTTTTTTTAATTATTAGTTTAAGGTAGAATTCAGTGATTCATCAGTTGCAGATAACACCCAGTGCTCATTACATCAAGTGCCCTCTTTAATCTCCATCACTCAGTTACCCCATCCTCCCACCCCCTCCCTTCCAGCAACCCTCACTTTGTTCCCTATAGTCAAGAGTCTCTTATGGTTTGCCGCCCTCTCTGTTTTCATCTTATTTTATAAAGTAGCACAAGAGATTTCTATTAAAACAATGAATTCGACAGAGAATGTAGTTGGCTAAAGAGATTAAGAAAAATTGGATAGGATTTTTAAATTTTTCTGAAAGTCAAAAAGCACAAACTTTCTCTCACCTATTCACGTGTCATGCCATTCAATGCTTAGGTCGTTTTATAATAGGAAGCTTATGTGATTTTTTTTTTCAGTGTGTCTGTAATGGTTCTGCTGGAACTTAAAAATTGATCAGATTATTTTCTAGGGCACAATATTGAGATCCAGCAGAACAATGAGTCAAGATCTCACTTTTCTTTGTAACCTGACATGGTTCCAGAGAGTGTCAACTTTCTGCAAAAGTTTGTAATTGTCATACCTTTGTATTTTTATGTGTAGATACACACGTACACTCTGGTTTTGTGATGGTAGAGATGGCGACGTGGCATTGCTTCCTGGAGAATCAAAACTAAAAGTCACTGCTCAGCACACAAAGAGGAAAACAGAAGATGGAAAAACCTCCAAGAAAGTCAGTAAGCTATGTTGGCACTCACTTGCTATTGGCCTCAAAGCTCTCAGATTATACACTCCTTTTACTGGATTATTACTTTAATGGGACTTTTGAAAGGGCATTTTAATAGCCTCCTTGTTTCTGCAGATATACATTGAAAGGCATTTGGAATACTTCCCAGTTGCAACATTTTTGATCTTCGCATTTCTTAGAATTCTGACAGCCTACCAGGTAACAGTTAGTGTGCTATTCCGCTGACACATTCCAGGGCTGGCAGTTGTTAGATCCGCCAGTGCAGATTGTTGTCCAAATCCCGTGGGCCTGAGATTTAGTGCCTCTTCCTCTTACCCACCTCTCAGCAGACCCTTCCCCTCCCTTCCTTTTTTTTTCTTTAACTCCTCGACGGAATATGCTATGGATGCGTTTTAGGAACATCATGACTATCCACAGTCAATGTGTGACCCCACAGGACACAAGGAGGAGCCACCGAAGTTCTTCCAGCATGAATTTGCACTATTCTGTGCGATCTGAGGAATCAGAGCTAGCTCACTTAGAGCAGAGATGCTTGTTTTCTTCACCCAGAGCCGTACCAATCTCGGAGCTCTCCCAAATCACAGCTCATTTATAGGTGATGATCTGTAAACTAAAAGCTAAATCCAGCACAGTGAGTGCTGTGGCCACTACCCAGACTTCTCCTTTTCCAAATGAGGACTTCAAGTATGGAAAGGAACAGGGAGGGAAGGAATTAGAAAATGATTATAAAGATGCTTCAAAAGCTGTCTTTGGGGCAGCTAATGATAACAAGGGCCAGACGAGTGTAAACTCTCCTGTTTTGGGGTTGGCTTCAAAATCCAGTTAGAATCTATCTGCAAAGAAAAAAAAGCAAAGCAAAGTTAGGGCCCTGTCTCATCCTCTGCTCAATGTAGGTTTTTCCAGGTTCATGTAAGGAACAAGAAGGGCGAGGAAACTGGCATGTCTACTAGGCCAAGGCACTCCAGTATAGCACTTGGTCCCATGCATTCTCTCCTTCCTTCATTATTCCACAAAGATTTATTGGGCACTAACCATGAGCCAGACTTGGAGCTAGAAACTCAAAATAGAAAGACACAAATAAGGCCTGACCTCAAGAAAGGCCACATCTAGAGGGAGAGACAGGAGCATAAGCAGATAAATAGAGTTCAATAGTAAAAATAAAATAGATCAATGTACTAGCAATTATGAAAACTAGGAGGAAGGGCACCTAATCCAGCTGGAATGACCCTGGGGAGGAAGGATTTCTGAGTTGAAGGGTCAATAATAAGGAGTTGATAGAGAGGTGAGTTTGGACACAGAAGGCTATGAGGACCACATAAGCAGACACGCCAAGTTGACCATTCATGTAATGCACTTGGAGAACTTCCTGCCGTGTAGCTTTTCTGTTTTGTAAAGTGTGAGGTGTGAGCAAAGAGAAATAGTGCTGAAGAAATCAGGCAGTCATCGACATGGAGGGCTGGAAGTTTACGATACAGACATGTGCTCCCCCTGATCTCTACTACTAGTCACATGTGACTGTTTAAATGTCAATTAAGTAATATTTCAAAAAAGAAAACTTTAGTCCTTCAATTGCACTAGTCACAATTTATGTGCTCAGTAGTCACAAAGTCAGATTTAGGCCTTAGATTCACATCAGAGACTGTAGAGAACAAATACAAGGAGACAAGATGAAGACATGAGATCATTTAGGAAGACTGTCTCATAGTCCATGAAACTTCCATTCCAATAGGGCAACACAAGACAACAACAAATAGTAGTAAAATACATAATACGTCAGAGAGTGACAAGCATTAGCGACAAAAAAAAAAAAAAGGAAGATAGAAGTGGCTGATTGTGGGTCATAATTGTAAGTGAAGTGTTCAGGGAATGGCTCAGCTGAGAAGATGACAGTAGACCAGAGATAGGAAGGAGGTGAGTATGATGTAGGCATCCGGGAAGGAGCACTGCAGGTGCATGAAGAGCCTGGCTTCTCTAAGACACATATGGGTTATGATTTAAGATTGGTATATTCTTTATCTCAGTGTATCAGTCAGGGTTTTCCAGAAAAAGAGAGCCCAATATTACATGTGTGTATGTGTATAAATATGTGTGTATGTATCAAGGGGCATTTTTAAGGAATGCGCTCATGCAATTATACTATTGCAGCAGCTAGAAAGTCCAAAATCTGCAGGGCAGGCTGGAAATTGGAAATTCAGGCAGGAGTTAATGCTTCAGTCTTGAGGCAGAATTTTTTCTTCTCCAGGTAACCTCAATTTTTGCTCTTAAGGTCTTCAACTGATTGAATGGGGCCCATCCACATTATCAAGGATAATCTCCTTTACTTAGTTAACTGATCGTATATGCTAACCACACCTACAAAACACCTTCCCAGCATCATCTGGACTCACCTTCACACTTACCAAACCCCCATGTTTCAGATAAGGGAGTCGAGGTTTATAAAGATGAAAAAACTTGCACAAACTCCCTCAAGGGGAAGAATAAATAAGCTTAACACCTATCCAAGCGTCCTGACACCAAATCTAGTGCTCTTTTTGTTGCCCAGTGTAGATAAACCAGACAGAGAAGCCACACAGATTAAGAGAGGAGATTCAGACATGCATGTATTTTATGAAGGTCACAACTGAACTCTATTTTTTTTAAAGATTTTATTTATTTATTTATTTGACAGAGATAGAGACAGCCAGCGAGAGAGGGAACACAAGCAGAGGGAGTGGGAGAGGAAGAAGCAGGCTCATAGCGGAGGAGCCTGATGTGGGGCTCGATTCCATAACGCCAGGATCACGCCCTGAGCCGAAGGCAGATGCTTAACTGCTGTGCCACCCAGGCACCCCTGAACTCTATTTTTGAATGTAGTGGAATGTGCAGCGTGAAGGTTTTTCTCATCCTTGCACTGTTTTTGCTTTGTATATGGTAGCACAAAAAATCAGAATTAATTTACTCATAAACTAAAAGGATAAGACCATCAAATGAGTCCATTAGAGTGCTTTTAAAGGGGTAAAATATAATTTTTTTCTCTGAAACCAACTTTTTTTTTAAAGATTTTTATTTATTTATTTATTTATTTGACAGAGAGAGAGACAGGCAGTGAGAGAGGGAACACAAGCAGGGGGAGTGGGAGAGGGAGAAGCAGTCTCCTAGCGGAGGAGCCCAATGTGGGGCTCATTCCCAGAACGCTGTGATCATGCCCTGAGTCAAAGGCGAACGCTTAACGACTGAGCCACCCAGGCGCCCCTGAAATCAACTTTTTAAATATTATCCCTGCTTTTTAAAAATTTGTATTTTCCTAGTATTTCTTTGTCCAAAATTTTCCCTTATCTTTAAATGAACAGTTTTGAGACATCAGCCTTGTAGAAAACATAAAGCTGGGTCAACTTTGTCATTCAGTCTGTCTTTGTAAAAAATAGTTCAACGCCACTGAGATCACCGATATGATTGATCTTTGGATAATATGTTTTTATTGTTTGAAGATATATTACTATATTTTTCTTGATAATTCAGAAGTTTTCATTTTCCTTCTCGTTGTTACTTTTGTAACTAAAACTTTTGATTTATAGTTCATTTCCATAACACCTTTGACTCCCTGCTATTAGCATTGATAAAGGTAGTTATTTCCCCTTTGATCTCCTTCACTTCTCTCATCTTCATCTCTTGATTATATCCATATGTTTATATTTATCTATATATTTATGCATTAATCATATTTTTCTTGTTCTTTACCTTATACCTTTAAATATACTTGCAGCTTACTGCTTCAATGATCAGTTTGAAGCAATCTCTCTTATCTCCAACTACGAAGGAAAATTAATCAGTATAACTGTACCATTCCATTTTCTCTCTCCCCTCCTATTATTACTTATTTTATTTCTATATTGTAAAGATGTGTAACCTATCATGTTCTATAAACATAATCTACATATTTGCTTTAATTATATTAAGTATATTAAGTATTATATATATATATATAAAACTTGGTTTAGTTCCATTTATACTGTAATAGTTTCTCTAAGAAGGGCTCATAGAGACTACATTAATTGACTCCTAATATGTTCAAAACACGTTGATGTTGCCTTTTTCCTTGAACAACAGTGGCTAGGAAGAAATATTGAGTCAGGCTTTTTTCCCTTGCAGACATTATAGGCATTTTCTCCACTGGCTTAAAGGAATGATATTTGCCATGGAAAACTCTGAAATGAATTTTCCCCTTAGCCTTGATATTCATCAAATTCTTACTTTATTATTGAAGTTCAAAGATAATCTTTCCTTAAATATGGTGTGCCCTTTCATTTTGCATTTCACATTTTCCCATTAATTTGGAATATTTTTCTCAAATCTTAAACAGCTTTTTCTATTATCTTTTGTACTTCTTTTCTTTAGGAGACCAATTAGACCAATTAGGTGCATGTTGGATCACCTCTGCTTGTCTTTACCATGTCTATGATTTTTTTTAACTAATGCTTTTTCACTTTTTATTCCTTTCCATTTTATTTTACTTAAAACTCTCAGTTCCCATCCACTATGCCTGATATTTTGTTTTTGATCATTTATATTCTTTCTAATGCTGCTTCCACTTTGTCATTATTACTGGCAATATTTTTCTAGTGAGTGTTCTTCATATGCCTGTTGTTTTTATCCAGTTTATTTCCTCTGTTTATCTTTTAGCATGCTTGTTTAGAAACTGCTGGGGTTTTTTTATTGTTGCTTATCTCTATCTGTAGGAGATATGGATCAGCAAGGAGTCAGACATGTGTCCAGGCTGCCAAGCATTCTCCTTATGACATAGGGTTTTTATGTGAGAGGAGTTCTTCCCAGCCAACTGAGATCAGTACTTCAGGGAGGTGAAAAATGTATAATCTCTCTCCTATTCCCTACACTTTGACTTTTGCAAATAGGGCTTACCTGTATTTTTCATTCATCCTTTTCATTCACACCAAACAGGATTTAAGGAAGCTTCTGTTCCTATAGAGTATATCAGAGATTATTGACTTTGTAACTCATATTATCCCCTCCTCTAAGACAAGTATGCTCTTTCAAGTTTTCCTGAGAACTGCATCCTTTTTCTCTGGTTGGTTTAACATCTTTGCTTTTAGGATTCTGCAGGTTTCCTACAATATGTCTAGAAAGATATTAATTTTTTTTTCTGTCATGGCTAAGATTTACTCTAACTCCTTAATCTGAGATTTCATATAGTTAACAAAATCTGAAGTTTTTATCTTTATCTCTTTGGCTATTATCCCTACCCTACCCCCCTGAAATTCTTTTTTATGCTGACTTTATGGTACTTCTACCAGATATATACTGAAATTCATTTTCCCATGTCCATAAGCTTTCTTATTTTTTGTTTCTTTATCTCCCTGTGCTGCATGCTTAGGAATTTCCTTACAACTTTCTTCTTTCTTTCTTTCTTTCTTTCTTTCTTTCTTTCTTTCTTTCTTTTTCTTTTTTAAAGATTTTATTTATTCATTTGACAGAGAGAGAGGACAAGCAGGGGGAGCTGCAGGCAGAGGGAGAAGCAGGTTCCCCACCAAGCAAGGAGCCCGATGCAGAACTCGATCCCAGGACCCTGGATGGGATCATGACTTGAGCTGAAGGCAGACGCTTGACTGACTGAGCCACCCAGGTGTCCCTACAACTATCTTTCTGATTATGAATTTTATCCTCAGTTATGTTCAATATACCTTTAACTCAAACATTAAGTATTTTTATAACAATTCTTATGTTTTTCATCTCTAGACATTCTTTTTGACTCTTTACCATAGGTTTCTTTTCTCTCTTTTTTTTAATAATGCCTTGTTCTTTCCTTTTGTTTTTGCTTCATACTTGGATGCCTTTATTATAAACATACTTGTTTTAGAAAACATTAGTTAACTGTATTTTTGAGGATCTAATCCTACAATTTGATGTGTCCTCCAATTCTTGCTTAGGGTAATGGAGTTTTCTTTGCGCATTTTATAATTTTGGATTGTGTGCTCATCTTCAGTGGAACTCTATCCAGAAGAATTCTTTGTGGCTTATCAAGGGCATGTCCCTCCAGAGTCACTTTGCATTTGTTTCTTTTAAACACCCCTGGGACATACCCAGCTTGAGACTAATTTTAATGCTAATTCATTTGCTTTAGGGGCACAAATTATGCAAGTACTGTCACTTGAACATCAAACCCAAGTATGGGAATGAATTCTCAGGAGACACCTTTCCCTAGCAATATACGCTCAGAAACAAACAAGTTTCTTTGTTATATCCTTCTGCCAATAGAAAAAATTTTATAGCCCAGTTTTTCCTTAAGAGTTCAGACTTTGAGCATCCAGGTTTTATCTGGGGAAATCCGAGTTCTAAGTATTTGCCTTTCTTTCTTTTTCTTTCTTTTTTCTTTTTCTTTCTTTCTTTCTTTCTTTCTTTCTTTCTTTCTTTTTCTTTCTTTCTTTCTTTTTTGCACTTATTAATAAGTACTTGCCTTTCTAAGGCTTCAGGTCAATGAATTCATATTACCTATATTGACAGCCTCCTTTTAACCCTTAGTATAACTATCTGCTTATAACTCTGGTTTTCAATTCCTTCTTTGTTTATGACAAGAAATTAGATGATACACATTATCCTATAAAGGCTACTAAATATTCTGTTTTATATAACGGTCTTCTTCTTGACTAGACACACACACATACATATATACACACATCCTACATGCACAAAGACACTTTACATGCAAATAACTACAGTGATAACCACCACTAATTGAACCCTCAAAATGTGACAGGAACTATGCCAGTTTATTACCTCAATAATAGCATTCTAAGTAGGTACTATTATTATTCCCATTTCATAAATAAGAAAACAGAATTTGAGAGCTTGGGAGACTGCGTTATAGCAATAGAATTAGTATGGAAACCTGAAGTTATCTTGAATCAATGACAGATGTTCTCAGTCATCATATAGCTTCCATATATGTGAGCCTCCATTTATGAGAGAGAGTCTCAATATATGCATATCTTTTCTGTTTTAAAAACTTTTAGTTTGGGACACCAGGGTGGCTCAGTCGGTTGAGCGTCTGACTCTTGGTTTTGGTTCAGGTCACAATCTCAGGGTCCTGGGACTGAGCCCCACATTGGGCTCCCCACTCAGTGGGGAGTCTGCCTGTCTCCCTCTCTCTCTGCCCCTCCCCCTACTCCACACTTTCTCTAAAATAAGTAAATAAATCTTTAAAAAATTTTAAAAATAAAAACTTTACTTTAACAAAATATTCAGTTTTTATAAATTGTTAGAGATTGTATAAATGCATTTATAGTGTGTCAACAAAGTGCCACTTCTATATTTAAAGTCAAGTGGGAAATTATCATGATAAATATATAAGTTAACTTGCTTTTGCAAACTAGATTTTGAAGGATGCAGAAATATAATAACCTTTCACTTCTTCATGCTGGGGAATTATCTGTCCACCTAAAGAAATTTTGCAAATTAGTAGATTAACCTTTCACATCCAAATCATAATAATTTTAGTAGAAATATTGCTTACTTTTTTATTACTAGTTATAGTTTTTATGGGTTGTAGTCACCAACCCATACTCTCCTTTACCACCCCTGAGGATCCCAACATTTGTGGGGTTTTTTGTCATTTTTAAAATAAAGCAGCCTCAATAGAACCACTCTGGTTCTATAAACACTGATTTATGTCTTTGAGCCAAAATGGGGAGTCATCAGGATCTCATTTTTTCTTCCAAAAGAGTCTTCTGCTTGGCTAAACTTATGGTAAAAATAGATTTATAAAGGACTACTGTCTAGCCACATCAGGGTGCAAAGAAAATGGATATACTGACTTAAGAATACCATACTCCTCAATTTTAACACATTTTTGTTATTGTAAATAGTAAAACAATTAATACTAGACCAAAGGATATGAGCATTCCCAAAGTTAATCCATTTTAAATAACCTTTCTAGAACTTTAAATATTTACCACACCCTTATATACATTAAATACGACTTTTTTGCTAATACAATTAGCAAATATGATTTTTAAGCTCTACAACTGTAATATTTAGTGAGGTTACACATCTTTTAAAATATCTAGTAGCATTGGTGTTTCTTCTATTGTGAAATAATTCTCACAGTGCCTGGGTGGCTCAGTGGGTTAAGCATCTGCCTTCAGCTCAGGTCATAATCCTGGGGTCCTAGGATCGAGTCCTGCGTTGGGTTCCCTCCTCAGCAGGAAGTCTGCTTCTCCTTCCACCCTCTCTCTCTCTCTCAAATAAATAAATAAATCCTCAAAAAAGAGAAATAATTGCCTATATTAATTCTCTATATAGCTATTTGACTGGAGGTATGTTTCCCACTGTATGTTTTATAGTGTAATATTAAATAATTGGCTCTAACACTTCCCAACTTATTAATAATCATTTGGTTTTTGAACTTTTAGACACACAAAGGCTTCTAATTTTTAGATATTCAAATATATTAATTTTAATTTTTGTGATATTTTGAATGCTTTCAATTCTTCTCCCATCCACTTAGAGATAAAACAGATATGTGTTTCTCTTTTCTTTTAGTTTTCATGGTTCTGTTTGTTTATATTACCACTCTTACTGATCTGGAATTTATTGTAACATCTAGAGGCAGTAAGAATCTAAACTGGTTTTTTGTTTTTAAGTAGATAACCAATCTTCTCCGGTACTACTATTTTTCATAATCCATTCATTTCTCAAAGGATTTGACATGCCTTTCTTTAAAAGCAGGTATTAACTACTTGTGTACTATAGGCTATATCTAGCTTTATGCTGTTATTTATTTTAAGCAATTCTTAGCCAGTTCTACACAGATTTAATTATTAGTGCTTTATGTATGTTTATATATCCAACAGGCATATTCACCAACCATATATCCAAATGTCCTGTCTTATTATTGCTCTTCCAAAAAAACCATTTTTACTCATTTTTAACAATTTAGTACACCATCATAAACTTATTTTATGGACAAAACAAAATCTTTTCTATATATTCAGAGTTCTCATTGTGAACATCAAATGTTTTATTATGTTGTGATACCATGGTACCTCTGGATGTTTGCACTTAAATAAATATTGTGGGATGTTTCACCTAAAAAATATTCCTTGACTAAGAACATTTGGGAAATTTTGTCTGATTTACTCCCCTCTTGGAGATTCACAATAAATATGAACATATGAAAGAGAAAAAAACTGTACAATGAAGAAATCTATACAGCACGTTTAACCCAGCATTTTCCAAATTTTCACGTTACTTTATTTTTTGCTGAATCATTACTAGCAAACCACCATAATGGTTTTCCTGTCCTGTATGTTATAAAAATGATACTTCCTTTGGCTATTCCCGGTCCTTTTTTTATCATTTCTGCCTGAAATGCCCATCGGTCCCCCCGAGAAGCAGAGCATTTCTATACTATAAAAGTGCCTCTAGTTGGCAAAAGACAGAAGTAGTTAGAGATGGCAGAGATGCTGAATTTGTGTTCTGTCAGACCCATCAAAGAGCTTTCCACTCCTTCATGGTGCAGGAGCTAACGGGAGTGACTTCAGTCAAGGAAACAGAGAAGCTAGAGTGGGTTGCCTCAGCCTTCGGAGGAGAGGCTAGCCTGCAGCCCAGTGAAAGTGGGTCATTTCACCACTGAGGAATGGCTCTGGGTGGCATTTCAGAGACACTGTGGTGAGGGAACAGACCCGTATTCATCGGGGGGCAGATAGTGTTTTTCCTCTCCTGCGATAGATTCACGCTGGCCCAGCAGCTTTTATGGTTAGGCGTGACTTCCTGAGGGATTTTCTCTGGATTCACAGAAGGTTCCCTGAATCCCAGGGAAAGCCTGACTCACCCTCAGTCCTGTCAGGGTGGGGCTGGCATGACTTGGATGCAACTTCTACTTGGCTGAACTTACATGATGGTAATTTCAGCCTGAAATCAGCTGCCTCTAGGAGAAATGGAAGAACATGAGGTGGAAAAGGCCCCGAGGAGGTGCTGACAGGAGCAGTAAAGCCTCCTCTCACAGGCTTCTCCCTGGTACCCTAGGGTGACATGTTAGGGAACTCAGAAAATCTATTTTTTTCTTTACAACTTCCTTTTTCCTACAGCAGCTTCTCCCACAAGTTCCTGTCCCGATATGCTAATAATTGACGCCTATCCTAATACCGGATACCATGCTTTGGACAACTGGACCCAAGCCTGGGAGCTGACCTCCCAACTCTGCCTCTTTAGTCCTTAGCTCCCAAACAAATATGCCGAAGACGCCTTCCAATATCATATCTTGTGTTCTTTATCACTTACATTACAAGCGCGATCATGTTCCATGTAATGCCACCCCTGGAAGAGGTACTTAAATTCTCACACGCTGTCACTCACGTGCCAACACACACACAAACGATTTCTGTAAACGAGCAGGGTGTGGAGCTGTCCTGTCGATAAGTACCTCCAAGGAAGTGAAGGGTTTGTTTGCTGTTACTTAAAGCCTACAGTAGCCAGACGCCAGATAAGGGACCATAACAGGTTGACCCTGAGGTTGGTTAGGGAAGTAAGTTGGCAAGTCACAGAAAGAAGGAAACGAGACACATGGAAGGGACAATTTCCCAAGATGTGGGAATCCCAGGTCTGACTCTACGCTGAATGGCTTCAGGTGGGTCCACTTTGTCTAATCTTTAGTGTCCTGTGAAATCAGGGACGGCGACGGCGGTTCCTTCACAGGAATGTCATTGACGATTAAATGAGATAATGTGCACATATAAAATGCATCTGGCCTGTCGTTGAGCTCAGGAAATGTGAAGAACTTTTGGTGATAATGATAGCCTGTGAGGGGTCACAGAAACCTCGGAAATCCAGTGGTCATGAGCAGCTTTCTGAAAAAAGGTCCATGACTTTTATCAAGAGTTTTCCAAATGATTAAAAACTCCTGGAATAAGGGAAAACAGTTGGAAAACATTGAGTATCCCTGAAGGAAACATAGTCGTTTCAGATAAATTGATCTTTCCAAAGTTACAAAGATAGCAATTTCCAAACTGCTGTCCTTGACTAAAATATATGCTTTGCTTTTCTTCACTTGTTTAACTATTACCCTCCTTTCTTCAAAACCCAGGTCGGGTGTCCCCTTGCTGCACACCTGACTGGACCACTCAGTGGCCCTTGCATAGTCCCCATCTTACAGATTGGTCCTGCTCCTCCAATGTCATTCCAGCTGCTGGCCGGCAGGGCTCCAATCTTACAGCTTCTTTCAATGCCCAGAATAACCTTCCCACGTGGTTACTAATAAACAAATACATATCACCCATAATGATACTTGTTAGGGTGTATTTCTCTGTAAAGCATAACGAACTTCTTCTGGGGAGCTCCCCATAATGGAATGTACCCCCTCTCTACAGCAGAGCAACCAACATATCGTAAGTGCTTCATGAATAAAGGGTGAGGAAAGATGAAAAACAAAAAGGGTCCCTATGAGAAGTTACATACCTATAGATGGATAAATTAGGCAGGTAAGTACACTAGGAAGTAATTTTTTAAAAAGATGCAGGCTGTAACTGACCCTCTCAGCATTTATTCCATAGGAATATTACAGTTTTCAAACATTTAGGACTTGTGTACCAAAAATTCACTGTGGCAATGTACTTTCACCAGGAAACCAAAGTTGAGGTTGGAAGGGTCAGCCACCCTTACGTTCTGCTTGAGAACAAAGTCCCAGCCATACTTGCCTCTTACGGTCCTTACATGGAACGCATCCCCCATTCTTGCCTTATACGTTTATAGAAGGTTCCCAGCACTACCTAGGATAAACAGCATCGGAAAAGAAAGATTCTTAAAATCAAAAGGAAAGCAGCCAACATGGCAAGTAAATTATCTTTTGTGGTGATAGGGTTGGGAGAGAAAGGGGATATGTTTGTGCAATGCAACCACAAAGTGCCATCGGAGCTATTGATGGATAAGCTGTTTCTGAAACCTCTGCTTTTTAAAGAAACTATATCAGCAGCAGCAAGCAGCTCATTTGCTGCAGCTTTGTCTTCAAACTGTTTTGCGCAAAATGCTGATAAGCACAACTTAACTTGAGAGAGAAACTATATACATTTTTCATTTAAACACAGAGTAAATGGGAAACCACAGGACATATACAACTGTGGGAGCAGGAGACGAATATGCGTATGAGAAGGCAAACAAAGATGCTGGATGGGTGGGACAGAATCCCAGACAGCGCAAGGAGTCCCATTGCGAGTGGAGGTGAATTCCTGCTAGGAACTCAGGCTATTGCTCTTTTTCTCCCACAGAGGAGCATTTCTGCTTAAATTTTTAAAAGAGATTTTATTTATTTATTTATTTGAGAGAGCAAGCACAAGCAGGAGGAATGACAGAGGGAGCGGGAGAAGCAGGCTCCCTGCTGAGTTGGGAGTCCAACATGGAGCTCCATCTCATGACTCTGGGATCATGACCTGAGCTCATGGCAGATGCTTAACCGACTGAGCCACCCAGGCGCTCCTCGGCTTAAATTTTATAAGAAATTCTAGACTGAAATTTTAAGAGTACCAATTACTAGCTTCCTCTCTGGCCAATGCGTTTTGACGAAGCCCAAAACTAAAATCGGAAAAATTACTTAACTGTTGTAGATCATGTGTCTTTCATAAAGCGAACAGCGGTGTCACACTGTGAACCCAGTTAGATATAGAAGACCAGCATCAGCTCTCGGGATGAATTAAGCGTCACGTCGTCCTAAAACATCATCTGTAACATCAGGGAACACTGCAGAGCCACATTTCTCAAATTAGGTTGCACCAAACAGTAGTAGTATCAAAATATTAGCAGGTGATAATGTCAAATGGATGGTTCCATAGTGAAATCTCTCACTCTCTTGCTAATAAAGAAACTCCTATGTACAGATACATAAAAGAAACAAGATCAATGCAGAAATTTTTATAACATGTGTTCATGAATCTTCCAGAGTATGTCCTAAGATCGGTCATAGTTCTAAGTCCTACTTCTCCTTCTATTTCCAGAGTATGTCCAAGGGAACGTGTGCTCACCCAAAAACTACAGAAATATATAATATATACATAATGCATAAATAGTGTACTTGTAGAGAAATTCTATACGATACGCCTTATTTTTAAGAGTCACAATGCACATTAGTTAAAGACTTCAAAATGTCCTATAGCAGAAAAACCCTATTTAACCCAGCGTTACTGAAATTTAGCTAAATGAGAGTCTTTTCTTTTTTTAATATATAATATTTAACAATAACTCATGGAACACAGAACTCACTTTGGAATGTACTGGTATAGAGAAATACTTCTTAACATAAATGAAAAAATACAAAAGAAAAAATGTCACTGTGTACACTATGATCCTATTTTTGTAAGATAATTACATACTTGTTTTTCCTATTTTTCCATAACACATATTTTTGTTAGGAAAAATATGCTATTGATAACATTTTTAAAATGCTTAATATTGTTTGATTTGGCATGGGGAAAGGTACATAGAGTATGACCCATTTTCTAAAGTTTCCAAGCATTCAGATCTCTATTAGGGCTATAACTAGAGCCAAACACCTTCAGTGAGTGACGGCCCTGTCTTGCTATGCTGGGTGTTGAATGTTGAATATTGAATGTCATGGGAAGTGCCCCAGGCTCCTATTTCTACTCCTAATTGGTGCACCTGAAAAATAACCATTGAACTGAGCTTTGAATCGCCTGCATAATTAGAATACTATATAACAAGGAGGCCAAATGTAAAGACGAAGTATTCCCATGCTTTTTCCCCAAACACCAACTTTAGGCACCTGACCAAATACTATTCAATTTCATCTGAATGTCTCTTTCCTGCTTGACTGAACAAAAGCCCAGGGTTTCTCCCCGACTTGGGCAGATGGGCAAAGAGGAGTTGAGCAGCAAGCCCTCACCCCAACCAGAAGCAGCTGGACAAGAGGGAGACAGGAAAGGTGCGTGGCTCTCCATTCCCCTTAAGCCTCTTGCTTTAAGGAAACTAGAATTTACAACAAGTTTGCTATAGCAAAGAAGTGTACCATACAGGGAAATGTACTATATGGAAATGTCGCTATAGCAGAGAAGGAGCTGTGGGCATTGACAAAGAGGACAGGGGATATAGCTTCCACCTTGAAGGAGCTTATAATCAAATGCTTAGTGCAGGATAAATGTAGGTAGTAGGACTCATGCATTTTGGCTCTACTGGGACACAGCTCTGCATTGTGGGCAGTCAGGGAGGTGGGAAGGGTTAGAGAGCTGGAGACCATGTAGTCTACAAGAGATTGATCTGGCATGGCAGTGTAAATAAAGAAGTGTGTGTGTGTGTGTGTGTGTGTGTGTGTGTGTGTGCCTGTGTTAACCACTCATGATGCTTGCCACAAGAGGTGTATGACCAGGCTCATGCCCTCAGGCTTTCCTTCTGGTTGGCTAGATGGCATTGGTGGAGGAAACACGCATACATACCTACCTACATACACACATACAGTCTGTAACTGGATTCTAAATGAGGGGATAGAGCCTGGCAATGAGCCTGGAAAATAGGTACTTAATACTGGTTTATTGAATTTAATCAGACCTGTAAGCAGTCAGAGGGCTGGACAGGAGACGTCTGCAGAGTTACCCAGGAAATGAGGATTCCTATTAAGCCGTGACTGACAGAAACAATGACATAGGTGTTGTAGTGACCCCTTGAGACAAGTTGGGAAGAGGGCAATTGGAAAAGTTTTTAAACACAAGAATGAACAGTTTAAATTTGATAGGAAAGGTGCATTAGAATCACTTTTCTGCTCTAAGATGGTAAATGACAATCAAAATTAAGTCCTAAGAACCAGAGTTTTTGGTAAGACTCACTGAAGAGAGCTAAGACTTGAACGAGGTGAACTAACAAGTCTATTTCTAGGTTTGTCCTACAGCTATCCTGACACTATTCACTTCAGAAAAATTGCCAGGATTTGATGATAGACTCAGTGTGAAGGACTGGGAACAAAAAAAAGAGAGAGAGAGAGAGAGCATATATGGGGTTCAATAAACACAATTCACTTATTCTGGAAATCTGCTTGGGTATTCAACCACTTAACAAATACATTATGGGGACTCTATCCTTTTTTTGAGAATAGTTGACCCACAATGTTACATTAGTTTCAGGTGTGCACCAGAGTGATTCATCTTCTCTATACGTTACACCATGCTCTCCGAGAGTGTAGCTGCCATCTGTCACCATCTGTACCATTTGTGCAAGGCTGTTACACTATCATTGACTATATTCTCTGTGTCTTACCTTTTATTCCCACAACTTATTCATTCCATAACTGGAAGTCTCCACCCATTTTTGTAATAAAAAGACACGTAAAGTGTTTCACTACTTGCTACGTTTTAAACCACTAATTTTTGTGCAATACGTGTGTGTGTGTGTGTGTGTGTGTGTGTGTAAGCACACATGTTCGGCAACTTGGGAATTCTGTCCAATATATGGAATCCAGCAAAACCAACAAGCATGAGTATGGATTGAGAAGGCAATAATCTGAACACACAAAAATATCCTCACGGCACTGACATCATCTTAGGAGGAAAAGGAAGGCATGGCTGAAACTTTTGTTCAAGGTATATTTTCCAAGTGATCTGCACCCACATGGGACGTGAACCTTCTCAAAACGAATTCCTATTTTCTGGTGCTCACACAGCATACTGCTATTGAGCCTGACCCCAGCACAGCTCTGGTTGTATTGTCAAGTCTTGTATGCATTCGCCTCTTGCTTAAATATGAATGTTCTATTCTTGGCTGTAGATGGCAAATTCCATGTTGCATTCACATCACAGATGAGTAGAAGAAATCATTTCTTAATATGTGACTCACATGTCTCCCTTCCTTTCAGGCAGAGCCACAAATATTTCTAAACCACAAAACAAAACTCATTTATATCACTGCTTATAGAAGCTATAAATACGTCAATTCTGTGCATTTGTACAATATTAGGCATAGCTGGGAGTGTTTGTTCTTTCGTACATCTGTCCTCCGTGCTGGTCTGGGGAAGCGGACCCCGAGGAGTATGATGCTATGCATTTCAGTTAGTGCCCGCACAATGCCGAAGTATATGGCCATGGCTTTTTGTCGCAGACAAGTGCAGAAGTGCATTCTGAGCCAGACTGTGCACGAGTTGAGTTACCAACTAATCATCCAGTAATAAAATCTCAAAGAAAAATGTGCAGGTCGGAGAGGTGGAGGAAGAAAAAAGTTGCTTCTATTTTATAGGACACATATCTTAGTTAGATTAAAGAACTGCCCATCTTCTCTTTCAACCTGGAAATCTTGAAAAAGAAGAATACAGGACCTTCTAGCTCCAGAATGATTTCAATTCATTAAGCTTCACCATTCATTTATTTTCTTAAAGGCATTTTGTTCCTGAAATAATTATTCCAGATAAGAAAATTCCCCATCACAACTATGTGAAATCAGCCCCAGAGCGCACATCTGAGCAGTGTCGCTGGTCGAAAGAGCGGTACTCAGTATTGGTACTTGTTTTTCTCCCAAAGACAGATACCCCCAATGTGAGACTGCATTCGCAATGGAAATCATCGCTTGGGCACTGAATCCAGCCACAGAGGATTTGGCAAAAAAACTGTAACCTCTTCTCTCTCCTCACCAGTGAGAATCCCACCACAGTTTTCCATCCGTTGGTGACCTCCATCCTGGATTACCTCAATGCCCTTTGCTCAGGGCTATGGTTAAAGACCTCCCAGAAGCTCCAGCTGTTGGTACAGAATACATCAGTTGTCTAGCTGTTAACGGTCATAGGCTGACGTGACTGCAGTGTCTCTGAATCCCCAAGGCCCATCTGGCTTAGGCTGGTGGTCTCATGCCCTTTCAGCAGCCTGAGTCACTGGGCTTTTTAAGAAGTGTATTGGGACTGTTGATATTTTGCAACTTTCGAATTTCCATGTAAATTCACCATTTCTAGGCAAGGAAGTGGACAGAAATAAAAGGTAGGAAACACTCTTTGAGAATGGATAAATGTACAAGGAAATTTGGGTAAGTCTGGTCAGCTTCCAACAATAAAGCAGGTAGCAGTAAAGATGGCACGACTCTCTGGGAAAGGATGCCAGGAGGTGCATACACTTGCCAGCTGGAAGCCAGAGATTCCACAGCAAGATGTCCTGCCTCGGGGCACCTGGGTGGCTTAGTCGGTTAAGCGTCTGCCTTCGGCTCAGGCCATGATCCCAGGGTCCTGAGATCGAGCCCTGAGTTGGGCTTCCTGCTCAGCAGAGGTCTGCTTCTCCCACTCCCTCTGCCCCTCCTCCTCCTCTCCTCCTCTTGTGCTCCGTCTCTCGCTTTCTCTCACTCTCAAATAAATAAATAAAATCTTTAAAAAAAAAAGAAGATGTTTTTCCTATTTAGGTCCCACCATCACAACTAATTATGATTTTGAAGAAAGTGAGTATGAAATAGCGATTTTCAGTAGAGAATACGTACGACTTGATCCTGCTGCCTCCAGTCTTTAAAGAAATCCAAGATTATCAGCTAGTATTCCAGGTCTGTTGACTAAGGAAATATGATTTAAAAAATAACAAGGCAAAATGTCATTGTCCTTAAAAGCTTCACATCCAAAAGTTTCCTTTTGTGAAATACTTGCTTGGAAATCAGAAAGAGAAATCAGTGTACCCATTATATGGAAGGCTCTGATGTACCCAGTGGTTATCTGAGCTCATATTAGTCTAGCATTTTTGGTTTGGACTAGTCAAGCGTTATTTAAAACTGGGCATTAGAAAATAACTTAAAAATATTAATTGAGAATAACTCAAATAAAACTGTGGATATAAAATATGAAAGTGTACTTAAATAGGTCAGGCATGTGATATGGTGGTAACTTCTGTTCCACTCAGAGAAATCAGTTATGATTGTTGACAGCAAAACTGGTGTTGGGCTGAAGGAAGACAATCCATATGCAAATGATACAATCAGCATCCACCGCTGTGATGAAATATTCTAATGAGTAGGTAATGACCTACTCAGGTATGAGGGTGAAATCACCCACTATCCAAAGAGAAAGATGGTTCATATTCAAGCATTTTAAGTAAATGAATACTCAAAAGTTGAGAAAGTTAACTGACAGTAAAAATAGAATTAGCTGGATTCATAGAACTAATTTCCAGAATGAATGCCGTTTTATGCTACTAAGTGTATTAAAATAAGTGTAGGCATTATTACTGTCCATATTTCAGACATTCCCAGGGCAGTGGGGGCTAAAAAAGGAAAGCTTACTACAAATCGGCACATTCAATAAAAATAATTATCTGAGGAAATGTATTTAAAATATATGGATACAGATCCTATGCACATGTCACAGGAATTTGGAATATGCATCTCCCGGGCTGCAGTTTCAGTCCTGACTCCTCACTATGCCCATTCACAACACCAGCTACCTTCACCGTGATCCCCACACTGGCTCAGCTAGTTACCAGCTACAGGGCCGTAGGTCTGTCTGTGCGTTTACTACAAAAGTAAAGACTCTGCCAATGGCTTCACCATTCTAAAGACTCTGCCCCGTGGACAGCGGCACCGTGCCTTACACCGTATTGCAGTCAATTTCCCTTCATATTCACTTCTAGCCTTTTAAGACCCTTTGGATTCAGCACCCTAAGAATGAGCATACCTTTGGTTTTTCTAGTCCCCAAAGGTCACCATCCTTCAGCGTCAAGGAAGTTACTTCTACCATTCCAAGATGCCCGCAACTTCTAAAGGCCAGTGCAGTGACCAGCATCAGTCTGTGCTGGAGTATTTTACTGGTCTGCAGCAAAACGCAGGAGGGAAACAAAAGGCAAGATAGTGATTTGGTTTTTTCCTAAAGTTAAATGTATACTCTATATAAAGCTATCTGGGGGCATCTGGGTGGCTCAGTCAGTTAGCAACCGACTCCTGGTTTCGGCTCAGGTTGTGACCTCAGGGTCCTGGGATTGAGCCAAACAGCGGGTTCACACTCGGTTGGGAGTCTACTTGTTTCCCTCTTCCTCTGTCCCTCCCTCTGTGCTCTCTCACTTAAATAAATATTTTTTTTAAAAAAAGCTATCTGTAGTCGAAATGTATGTACTTCTAAGAACCTTTCCACTTTATTGTGTCCTTTCTTCTAAAAAATGATGGTGATGAATTGATGACAAGTTTTCCCTTATATTCTTACATTGTGAAATACAAAGATGAAAATCATGTTATCCCCTTTTCTTCCTCCCTTTCTTCTTTCCTCTCTCTTTTCCATCTTCATATTTCTTTCACTCTCACATTAGTTGACTTGTTCATTCTTTGTCATTTTACTGTTTGGTGAAATTCAAATATACGGAAAACATGGAGTCATGGACTCCCACTGGTCACCAAGCTAAATTGATGGACTGTCAATGTCCACCTTGTACTGAGCATGCAGTTCTTTATAAACCTCCTCAAACTGTACTGAAATCTATCCCTGCACATTTTTAGTATGCAACTCTGTATTTTCCATGGAGGGCCTGTGGTAAGACTACCCAGAAAGAAGGGGGGCGGGGCGGAAGGAAGAAAGAAGGAAGAAAACAAAAGACAAGACAAGAGATATTCTGTTATTGTGTTTCCCATGTTTTCCGTCTGTCCCCTTGATCAGGCTCAACTTGGCTGCTGTTTAAAGCTGACTGAGAGAAACATCTCCTTCATATGCTCTAAGTCTGAGTTGAATATGCACCACCTGAGTAAATTCAATGGTCCAGAGAAGCTGAGGGTCACCTCCATTCTAGCAAACTCCAGAGTGACTGGATCACTCCTGTGACAGCTCCCTGCCGCCAGAGTAAATCAGAAGGTGGAAGCACATAAGGGCGTCTAAAGACCTGGAACAGCCCTGGAGACAACCTGCTCTCTCTAAAACTGCAAAAGTGGTGGGTGAATAAGAAGGAGGCCAAGGTCCCATCCCAGCTCTGCTCTCTCTGCCATGTGATCACAAGGGTGTCAGTTCACAGTTTGGGATCAGCTCTCATTCTCTACCTATAGTAGAAGGTTCCAACCTACCAGAATACGATGAACCAGTCCTGCCCTAGACCTGAGTACTCTCCAGTCTGATTTGACCAGTCCACGTCGGACGGGGCTCCAGAGGTGAGGTACTGCAAAACAGTATTATTAATTTTGAAATGATGAGGGGCCAGCAACTCATATTCCAATTATTCATTAAAATTTCAGCTACGGACTAAAAAGAGAAATTCTGTCTATAGCAAATAATATTTACTTCAAGACACCTGACACATTTCTATTTCCATTAACATCAGAAACAAGGTAAGGATGTCCATTACTGCCACTACTCTTTAGGATTATCTGGAAGGTTCAGCCAATACGTTAAGATATTTAACATCGATAAGATACCTCACTAATGAAAAAGGGTGTACAAATTTTCTCAATTTCTCATATGATTGCCTGCCTTTAAAAATAGCCAATATAAGCAACTGGCAAGGGGGGAGTACACGTTAAAAAAAACATACACAAAAAAATTATTTTAAGAATTAGTAAGTTGTTCAAGTGATTACTTAGAAGATTTATAGCATGAGAATGGAAGTGGGTAGGCATTGGTGGCTGGGGATTATTAGAAAAGCAGACAGATACCTGTCCCGTGAAGGAGAAAAAGGAGCAAAGACAAAGAGCAGACAGTGGGGAGGTGGGGGGGGGTTCTACCTAAAGTGGAAATGGAGGAAGAATATAGAGGAGACAAACTGGTTATTCAGAGCTTTCAAATCTAGAAAGAGACATTTAAACCAGGCACAGAAAGCCATAGACCACAAGAACTAACAGGAAAAGCATCACTGGTACAGTGGAAGATTCAAAGCCCATTGTTTCCCTACCTTTCTTCAATTTTCTGCTATTTTATAGTGAAGAATAGAGACTTCTCACAAATCTCCTTAGACTGTGTTTACTGCTTAACATCACATTCTTCCATAAATTTTGTCGGGGATCAACCCCACATTGAGCATATAGCAGTAAATAAGACAAATTCCTTGTCATCTTAAAAGGGGGAAAAGTACCATGTCTCTAGATAAATGTTGTGAAAATGGAAATTTTTCTAAAATAAAACTTTTGGTGGTCTAATACATATTTAATCAAAATTTTGGTGAGTTTTGTGTTGATTAATAAATGGATAAAAATAACTAGATCGATTGAAAATGAAAAATAAAGGAGAGGTGCATTCAGTTCTCTTTGTTAAAATACTTATAGAGGTGTAATAATTAAAAACATCTACATAAAGACTCTACAATCTAATAAATAGTATAAAAAAGAAAAGTCAAAGACAGATCCTGTTACGTGTAAAATAATGTTATATTACAAAGGCCACATTACAAATGGAACAAAAGAGACATGGTAAAGTTAGAGTACAATCCATTAGTTAAAAAATTAATAGTAAAATTAGAGCTTTATTACACATCATTCACTAAAATTCTTCACAATTGCATTTAAGAGTTAACTGTATATATGAAACTGTAAAAAAAAAAAGTAAGAAAATACAAGTTAGTTTTATGTGATTTCTGGATGGAGGTCTTTCACAGGATAAATAATCAATGAAAGAGAGACAGAGAGTATATACCAATTCAAATACATAAAATAATTTAAATAACTGCTTGTCAAAACTTATAAATTAACTTTCCAAAGGAGGAAATCTAAGCAAATAGCCTAAATATGGATACTAATAATTAAGAAAATAGAAAACAAACAGAAGTAATGTTTGCCACATTTATGTTCTAATTGTGAAGCAGGCACTTGATAAATACAAAACATGCGATCTGACACTGCTATCCTCTGAATGCTTGTATCCCCCCACAAATTCACACATGGAAATTCTAACCCTCGAAGATGATGGACTTAAGAGGTGGGGCCTCTGGGACGTGCTTAAGTGATAAGGGTAGAGCACTGGTGAAGAGGATTAGTGCCCTTTCTAAAGACGCAGCAGAGAGAGCCCAGGGCCCTTCCGCCATGGAAGGACCCGGCAAGAAGCCCCCAGCTGTGAGCCAGGAAGAAGACCCTCACCAGAGAACAGGACCATGCTAGTGTCTAGATCTTGAACTTCCTAGCCTCCAGAACTGTGAGAACTAAATTTTTGTTTATAAGCTACCCAGTCTGATGTTTTGTTACAGCAGCCATACTGGCACACTAGGAGAGAAGCACTGGATTTTTTTCATCTTTTTAATTTAAAAAAAAAAAAAGACTCTTCTAAAAAACCAAATGAAACAACATTAAAACATCTATGTTTTGAAGATGAGTTATGTTCAGTAAAGATATAAAAAGCAGCTGAATTCAGTTTGGTACCCTTCTACCCCAACTGTTTGATACAACTTCCAATTCCTTGGTTGACTTTATTGGAAAGTGCTACTTTGCCTCACCCTAGCTCCCTAATTTTAAGCTAAACTGGCTTCCTCAACAGCCTTGTCTCAGGAACACCAGAGCTTTTTCTTACATCAAGTCTTCTTTTCTTCTACTCTAATTAGAAATGCTAACTCTCTTATGAAATTCTTATATACACTTTCTCACCTAATTAAGTAAAAGATGACTTTTTCCCAACTCTTTCCTGGAAATACAAAGAAATCTACAAGGAATTTAGGCTGACCATCTCCACAGTGGCGGTATGGACTCAAGTGCTTTTTCCAATTTCAGGGTCTGTCTTGATGTGCTCATTGCGCTCCATTTTCCTGCTTCAACCCACTTATGCTGCATTTACTGAATTTTAAGAAACATATTATTTTTTACATTTTTGTATTTCTAAAACTGGAATTTTTTTTAAAAAGATTTTATTTTTAAGTAACCTATGTATCTAATGTAGGGCTCGAACTCACAACCCAGAGATCAAGAGTCGCATGCTCCACCTGCTGAGCCAGCCAGGTGCCCCCTAAGACTGGAATTTTAATTTAATTGACCAAAGTTTCCTTATTACCTTTCACTCATTCTCTTAATTGGAATGCAGAAGTCCTTTTAAATAAAGAGAGATTATATTCAAGATAAAGCTTGTAAAATATAAAGCATCGTTTAATGAGAAACTGTTTTCTCTCCCCTACAAAAAAAATTTTTAATTGAGATTTTTTAAGATGTTGTTAAATTTTTTTCTTTATTTAGATTTTAAATAAACCCTCTACATTTTTGAAGGGCATATATTACAAAATGTCTTCCCTGGCATTCCAATAAAAGCAATTCTGGATGATCTGGAGAAACATTTAACTACTTAGAAGTTGGAAGGAACATTCTTTTGCAAAGAGACACCTGTTTATTGAAAACAACTGGGCTGCTATTAGCTTCATGCACTTATGGGGCAAAAATGACTATGTTTGTTTTGGTTGTCTGGTTCCCATGCTGCACCTGTCACTAGAAGCTTGGTATATCACCCTGTTGTGTGTTGGTGGATGTTTAACAACTGGTTCTCTGGGAGAAAATGGGAGGAAGGGAGAGGATACCTTGATGCATGGCATTTGCCAATTTCCTTGGTTTCCCACCACAGCCAATTTCAAGCTAACAACATGGCGTTGCTGAACACAGAGCTGGGATGAGACGCATGGACACAGGCTGTCCCAGTTGACTGTGGTACACACCTGAATTGAATTCCTGGAAAAGAGAATTGATAAACCACTGCCTGCCAAAAGAGACCCTCGGGCTCGTACCACTTCTTGAAAGAGAAGAATTATGGTAGGGGAGCAAGGATAGAAATTTGGGTGGGAAGGTATAACGGCCTGAGTCAGGTGTTACACATCCTATTGGGGAAAAATTGTTTACACATTTGATTGGGGGAAAAATTGTCTAACTGTGGCTTGCTAGCTTACTTATTGTATGTATTTGGGGAGGGGAGGCTATGTAAACATCCGCTTCTATTTTATCTATGAAATCTTTGGTAAATTCTAATTGCTCACTAGTGCTTTGGGATGAATGTTGTGTGGGGGTTGGGCTGGGGTGAGGGAGTATGAATTAAAAAGTGGGAAGGCCTGTTTCAGGATTGGTACAGAACTAAAATTCAGGTTGACCATGGGGGTAACAACCTTGCGTGTCAAAAGTAATTTAAGAGAGCAAAAAGTAGAAGTCAGTGTGGACGGAAGGTTTCTAAGAAAGAAGAAACAGAGGGGTTTTTTGTTTGTTTTGGTTTTTTATTGCTGGGGAGTTTCAGTTCACGTGGTTGGTCACAGAGGGTGATAGGAAAAAAGGCAGAGGAAGGATAGTATAAAGTGCATGAGTTGCACTGGGTTTGGAGATGATGCGGCTAAGCCAACAATGTTATGACATCATTAGCCAAGTCTTCTATGTTCTCTCGATGCAAAACTTGGATCCAATTTTGATACCGTCTGATATAGCCTTCTAACCACATTGGCCCCTCAATTTTAAGTATTTAAGACTCTCTTCTGGATAGAATTTCATTAATTATTTACATTTTCTGAATCCTTTTCCCAGAGTTTAACCTGAGAAAGTTTCATGGTAAAGTCACGTGGACTCTGTGAAACCAGATGCATACAAATATGACTCACTGATCGCCATTTTGTATCGACTGGGAACGCGGAGAGTAGAGACATTGATGGGATTTGTACATAAGCATCTCCTTTGTTCAAGGATAGATCTGGAAATAGAACCAAGTCTTCAGACTTCCGAGTCTGTGCTCTATCATCCAAACACCATTTATCTGGCTATGCAGGATGTTCTCAGACCCACAGAGGCCACCAGAAGTAGAGAGAAGGGGTATGGTTAGACTTCAGTTACATTTTGCCCATTGCTTGAGAGACAATTTCTACCTCGGTCCTCTCCTGAATAGAAGAGGGAAATGGGGAGGAGGACTGGACGGGGCTGTTCTCTGTGTGGTCCAGGGGCCTTTACTGCTGGAAGTGGGCCCTTCCGGCCACAGTTCTACCAGGAATCTTCTTTTCCCCTTATGGTAAAAACCCTGTTTATAAATATGCATGCACCCATACACAAACATATACATCCCTCAAAGGTCCAGAGCAGTTCTGCATCCACAGAGATAAATACAGAATAAAGAAGCATGACAGAGACAGATGGATATAGAAGTATTTTTAATTTTTTAAGAAAACATTTGCCCGCTTTGGGGAGAAACAGTCGTTCCTAAGGTTCTAAGGGAAAGGAAACCTGTACTTAGGCTAAACTTCCTCAGGATTAATTATTACTGTATTTGAAATCCAAATGACTTGACCCATCATTAGTGCATAAGTGCAGGCCAGGGAATAAATATCCACTCTGTCCACAATAAGACAGGTATCCACACCAAGTTCAAAGGCCCCCGGACTTTACCACACACACACATTTAGGCCATCTTTAGAGTCGTGATGATGACGAAAGGTTGGATGTATTCTGAAAGCCCAAGGAGGCAGCCAGCACAACCTCAGGCTAATTAGCAGAAACCACAGGTATAACCAGCTGCTGGGCCATTCACGTAACCAATCCTTGAGCCAGATGCCACTTTTGGAAAAACATACCTCAGTGCTCCTCATTGAAATTCCGTCTCTGGACTTATAAAGAGTGTACTGTGTGAGTAACACAGGCATGGCTTGGGGCAACTGGGGCCATTCTGTGAGATATAGTGAGAGGCTCTGCTCTGCTTTCCTAATGGCTGCTCATTGTAAACAGCCTGTTCAGTGCGCCTGGGAACACGGCACAGACCCAGCCGGCGGGGATTTTATGCACGCCTGTGATTCCAGCCTCTCTGGAGTCTGAGGAAAGTTGTGGAGGAAAGGGATCAGATGGGTACAAAATCACATATGAAGTAAATGAACGAAGAAGTGTTTTATCAATAAAATTTCATTTACACCTCACACGCGTATCACTTCAATGACAAAAGCACAGGAACACCTCACATCTTCTTTAGAACATATGTCTTTTTTTCTGTTAATAAACAGAGCACAGACCTCAAACACTTGTGTACTTAATAAGTGTTATTTGAAGATGGTGGCATGTGTTGAATTGAATTCATGCGCTTGGCTTACAAAGGGTTCTCTTTACTCCGTCCTATTTAATGTGACTTCAAATCAACCAGTAACCTTTCTCTCAGATTTTAAAACAATTTGGTACCATAGTCCATACATGTTGGCATTCAACGTTTTTCATATTTGCGAGGTCATAATTCGATTTTGGTACGCTGTCTCTTATTTTGAACATTTTCTATAGAAATATCTACTCCGAAGAGCAACATTTGGCAACAAAACTAAACAGATGAGGTCACAAAAGAGTAGTTGGTTACAAATACCCTTTTGCAACTCAGGACAAAAACACACACACAAAAAACATGTAGAGCATGTATAGATTAGTTTAGTGCTTTTTCAGGGGCGGGGAGAGGAGCTTATAAAAAAACCGAAATGCAGGCAAACACAAAAAGGGCAGAAGGGCTAATCAGACGATTTAATGGTTCATAAAAGGTCGGCAGAGGATAGCAACGTGTCCCACATATTTTCAATTTGCCGAGATACACTACCTATTCTCCTAATCTATTCTTAGCTTTCTGTCTATCCGTATTCCTCTTTCTCTACATGATTTCCCAAATTCTTGCTTCTCTACATCATGATTTCCTATTTTTCTAGTCTAACTGTTTAAAGTCCATGATAAAGCAATACACAGAGGTATGTTGGCAATGAACTAACACGCCCTACATGCTCTGGCTGGAAAAATATTTGGGGGGTTACTAGAGTAAGTCCGAGTTCATCGAGGAGCCTCCGCTCCTTCCAATCTCTGTTGCCCACTATGACTCCTCACTGGGACTGGCCCCATTTCTTTGGTGCTGCAAGAACCAGGGAGCTGAACGCTTGTAAACTCTTCCAGTGTTTAATATTCTTACAAATACTTGGTTTGTTTCCTCAAGTACTTGGTGACTTTTTATGGCGAGCATATTATCTTCAGTAGAGATCATTGTTTTTTCTTTTCAGGTAAGAGTCCCGCGCACCAAGGGTTTGAAAGTAGTCATAAGGAGTGGTTTTGTCTTTGCATCTGCTGGGATCTCACTGGTCCTAGACCAGTTTTTACATAAATATTTGAGCAGGATGCCTTGGGTCTTATGGTTTCTGGCATTGAATTCCTTATTTATTTCTGGCATTTGGGGATTTCTCTTTCTTTTGTGCTAGGTTTTGTAGGACTGCTGTTGCTGTTATTTTATTTTGTCAAATAAATGGAATACGAGGGGGTGTTCATGTCAGCTTCATCTGTCATATTACCAGAAATTCTGGTCTGATTTATAGGATTTCTGGTCCTTGTAAGAGTAATTTCTCAATGTAAAGTGGTTTGGGGTTATAATTTGGTTTCTAATAAAATCTGACCACAGGAAGAAAATGGACTAGGAGTGCAGTGATTCCTATGACTATTCCTGTCATTGCCAATTCATGACATGGCCTCCTGGTTTTGAAACAAGTGTCATCATGAATCTTCTCTGGAGGGAAGGATCAGCTCTCAGAGTGTACATAAAATGAACTTTCAAAGCCTGTGAGTCTCAGGGCTAGATGCTGAACTTTGATACAATTTCTTAATGTCATAAATGCAGCTTCTTGGGACACAGCCTGACTGTAGATAATTTTTTCTGGTAGTAGCACCTCAACACGACTGTCGGCTGCACACGTATGTGTAGATAACATCAGTATGCTCGAGTACAGGCCCAGACTCACAATGTTTCAGTTAATATTTAATGTCATCTACCTAAGTTTTCAAAAATTAATTTTCAATCATGTGAAAATGTAGTACGTTATGTTTACATTTAATTGCCTTATTTAAAGGATATGCTATTAATTACGTTAACTGTTTAAATTTAGAATTTTAGATGGCTTCTGAAATTATTTCTGCCTTTTAAGAAACTTAGATAATTTATAATTCTTAGTGATCTACTAAAAAGGGCTATGGAGATTATATAGAATACATTTCTTAGAGTCACATAACCCAAAAAGGATTTAACTAATTTTATTTAATTGAGAAAAAAGACTAGAGCGGTTAAAAACAATTCCAAATGTTTTACTTTCATACATTTTATGTTTTCTCTTGTATTTATTTTTTCAAGATATTAAAGCATAGTTTCTCCCCATTCTTCATTACCAAATAATAAAAAACATTCTCTTCAAGGTCCAGAAATAAATTAAATTTATTTCTAACAATCTTTGGGGACTGAAACTGAGAAATTTTTTAATTGTTTTAAACAATTGAGAAAAAAGGAAAGGTAATGGAAGCCATGTTAACTGAATAGAAATCAAGTTATCAATGTTCAAAGCCAAATACACTCTCTCCATTAGTTATCCCTAAATATGTTCTGGTCATAATTGAATGGCTAGCATATAAATTTTCATGGAAAGGGAAAATTAAACCAACTCATGCATACATTCTCTTATGCTACATGGCTCAACACTGTCCACTGTGATTATCTATGTACTGCTACTCCATTCTTTCAAATCACATTCACACATTGAGAGACACTCTGTTATATGCTGAGAGTAGCAAAAAGATGACCAAGATCAAGCCACTCTTTAAGAGACAGTCTAATTGAAAGTCAGATGTCTAACTATATATTGTCTAACAAAACCAACTTTAAATATAGAAACAAAGGTTTAAAAGAATAGGGAAAGACTATCGAAAGACTAAGACTCCAAAGACTATTCAAAAAGAAGTTTATTTGCTCTATTAATATCAGATAAATGCTTCCTACAAGCGAATATTACCATGTAAAAGGCACATTCAGGTCAATTTATCAAGAAAACATAATCCTAAATATGAATGTGCCTATTAACAGGGCTTCAAAATGCATGAAGAGGGGCGCCTGGGTGGCTCAGTTGGTTGCTTAAGAGTCTGCCTTCAGCTCAGTTCATGATCTCAGGGTCCTGGGATGGAGTCCAGCATCTGGCTCCATGCTCAGCGGGGAGTCTGCTTCTCCCTCTGCCCGTCCCCTCATTAGTGCTCGCTCTCTCTCTCTCTCTCATGAATAAATAAAGGCTTTAAAAATTGTATGAAGAAAAAAATTTGGTAAAACTCAAAAGCTAAATAAAGAAATGCACAATTACATCTGGACATTTCAACACCTTCTTAGAAACGGATAAAACAAGTAGCCAAAAATATGAATAAGGGTATAAAAGACTTTAACAATGCTCTTAAGCAATTTGATCTAATAATTATAGAACACTCCAACTAAAACCTATAGAACACACATTTTTTAAATGCAAATGTCCTATTCATGAAGATAGGCCATATTTTGTGCAATGAAACAAATCATAAAATATTTTAAATAAAATTATACAAAGTATGTTCTCTATTTCAATGGAATTAAATTAGAAATCAATAATTTTTCAAAATCTGAGAGGAATAAACAAAATAGGTTGAAGTGGATTAAGAGGTACAAACCAGGTTATAGAATAGACAAGTCACAGGGATGAAAAGTACAGCATAGGTATAGCCAACAATATCGTAATAACTTTGTATGGTGACAGATGGTAACTACAGTTATTGTGGTGAGCATTTCATAATATACATAATTCTCAGATCACTAGTTGTAGACCTGCAGCTAATATAAAATGTCAACTGTACTTCAACTAAATTTTTTTGAATCAGAAAAATCACCAAATATTCAGAAGTTAAGCTTCAAAATACCTTTGATTGAAGAAGAAATAACAAGAGAAATTAGATTATATTTTGAACTGGATGTAAATAAAAACATAATATATCAAAATTTGTGGAATGCAAATAAAACAGCCATTACACTAGAGGGAAATGGATAGTTTTAATGTCTATATCAGAAAAGAAGAAAGACTTATAATCATAAGTTTCCATCTTATGAAACTAGAAAAAGAAGAGCCAACTTAAAACAAAGTAAGTAGATAGAAAGAAATAATAGAGGTAAGATGAAATAGAAAATGGACAAATAATAGAAAAAATCAATAGAACCAAAAGAAAACCAGATTCTTTGAAAAGTTCAATAAAATCAATAAACTTCCAGCCAGACGGATCAAGAAAAACACAGAGAAGATAAAATTTATCAACATCAAGAATGAGATATGTAACATCTCTACGGATTCTACAGAAGTTTAAAAAGAATATTATAAGTAATTTATTGACAATAATTCTAACAATGTAAATGAAACACAAATTTTTTGAAAATTGCAAACTATCAAAACTTACTCAAGAAAAAATAGATTTCCTGTGTATCTATCAAAGAAATTGAATTTGTTTTAAAAATTGGATGCCTTCCTCCTAGGATTGGGAACTAGACACAGAAACAGAATTTCCATTCCTATCACTTCTATTCAACATTGAACAGTAAAACAAGAGAAAGAAAAAGCATACAAATTAGAAAGGAAGAAGAAAAACTATCTTTAATTGCCAATGACATGACTGTCTGTAGAAAGTCCTATGAAATTTAGAAAAAATACTTCTAGAATTTATAGAAGAGCTTGGCATGACAGTAGGGTAAAAAAAAGTCAACATATAAAAATCTTAGAAGGTTAAACATGCATCTGCCAACTGCTCCAACAATCTCCCCTTAGATATTTCCCAAGAGGAAAAAATCACATTTCCATACAATTGATATGTGAATGTTCATTGCAATGTACAGTTGGAAATGAAATTTTAAAAATTATAAAAACATTAAGTACTTAGTTATCGATTCAACAAAAAAAAGTGAAGACCTCTATATTAAAACATTGCTGAGAGAATTTTTAAAAGACCTAAATAGATAAGGAGATATATCATGCAAATAGATCAGAAGCCTCAATATTGTTAAGATGTCAATTTCTCCATGCTAACTCACAGATTTTATACAAGCCCAATCAAAATCCTACCTGCTATTTTTGTAGAAATCAATAAATTGAATCTGAAATTCATATGAAAATGCAAACTTTAGAAGACCCAAAACAAATCTGAAAATGTAGGAAAAAATTTAAAGCACTCACCTTACCTGATTTCAAGATTTTCTATAAAGCTACCTCAATCAAGATGGTGCAGTATTAACATAAGAATAGACATAAAGGGGGGCACCTGGGTGCTCAGTCTGTTAAGAGTCTGACTTTGGCTGAGGTCCATGATCTCAGGGTCCTGGGATCGAGCTCCATGTCAGGATCCCTGCTCAGCAGGGAGTCTGCTTCTCCCTCTCCCTCTGCCCCTCTCCCAGCTTGTGTCTCTCTCGAATAAATAAATAAAATCTTAAAAAAAAAAAAAAAGAATAGACATAAAGGTAAAAAAAAAAGCAGACCTATGTATATATGGCAAATGATATTTGATAACAGTATCAAGGTAATTCAGTGAGAAGAAGAAACTCTTTTTAACAAATAGTTCTGAAACATTGAATATTCATATTTCAGAAAAATGAACCTCAACCATTACCTCAGGTTCTATACAAAAATTAACTTGACATGATCATAAACCAGACATAATGGCTAAAACTAGGAAACTTCTAGCACAAAACAGGAGAAAATCTATATGATCTTGGGTTTGGTAAAATTTTCTTAGATTGGACATAAAAAAAACACAAATTATAAAAGAAAACATTTATAAATTGAACTTTATAAAAATTTAAAACTTCTGCTTTTGAAAGGCTACTGTTAAGAAAATTACAAAGCAAGATACAATCTGAGAGAAAATATTTACAAAATTCATATCTGGTGTAAGACTTGTATCTAAATATATAAAGAGCTCTTACAATTCAATAACAAGACAATAGTCCAAAAAAGGAGGCAGCAAAATATTTGAACAGGCAGTTCACAAAAAGAAACATACAAATTATGATGAAAAGATTCTCAATATTATTAGTCATCATAAAACAAAATTTTTTAAAAATGAGATTTCATGTACCCTCTCTGGAAAGGCTTAAATTGAAAAGAATGACAATGCAATAAATGTGAGGATGAAGAGAAACTGTAGTTCTCATGCTAATGGGAATGAAAAATTTGGATTCCCCCTCTGGAATCCCACTTTGGAAAATTGTTTGGAGGATAAATATATCCTTACCGTTTCCACTCTGGAATTTACTGAAAAGAAATGAAAATATGTCTTCATTGAAAAGCCTGCATGCCAACTAGCTAAAAATGGGAATAACTGAACTATCAGCTGATAAAATGTGGTAGAGCTATACAATGGAATAACACTACTTAGCAATAAAAAAGAATGAACTACGGATATATGTGTTATATTAAGAAAAAAAGGCAGGCACAAAACAGTTCTATCTTATGTTAGGTGGTGGTTACCTGACTGTATACATTTGTCAAAATTCTTCTAACTCTATATACTTTAAAAGGATGAAATTTATTATATGTAGATTATACTTGGAAATATACACACATAACTTGAAGTAGAATAGAGGAGAGAAGGAGTAACAAAATTAAGAAAAGTGTCCAGAGGTTCAGGAAACTGAACAACCTGAGTTTCAGGAAGAACAGAGAAAATCAAGAAGGGTAAATTGTCAAAGAAATAATTCAAGGAAATTTCCCGGAACTGAAAGATAGTGGATTCCCAATTCAAGGAGACCAGCGTATACTCAGTAAATGGATGAAAACAGACTTACACCAAAGTACTTTTAGAATACCAGGCATAAAGGGAGTATCTTAAAAACTTCCATGCTGAACGTTAGGGCAGGGGGGATGGAATAGGTCACACACAAAGTATCAGAAATCAGACAGACTCAATATTTTTCAAACCAACACAGGAAGCAGAAAGTGAAAGGAGCAATGTTTCAAAAGCATGCAAGATATTATTCCCTATACTGCCAAACTGTAGATTTTAATTGTGTGGTACAGGAAAGAAATTTTCAGATACACAGTATTTCAGACTTCTTTTCATGCACCTTTTCTCAGGAAGGTACTGGGTGAAGAAGCTACCAGGAAGGTGCTACCGCAGTGATGGTCTAAGAAAGAAGATAGGAAACCTGGAAAATGGGATCGAACTTAAGAAAAGGTGAAAGTGAATCTCCAAAATGACCTGAAGAATAGCCCTGGATGAGAGCTGTACAGGAATAGGCCAACATACTCTGATTAGAGCAGGTCAAAAAGGAAGCTGAGGGGAGCCTGAGTGGCTCAGTGGGTTAGGCGTCTGCCTTTGGCTCAGGTCACGATCCCAGGGTCCTGGAATCGAGCCCCATGTCGGGCTCCCTGCTCAGCGGGGAGCCTGCTTCTCTCTGTCTCTTTCTCTCCCTCTGCCCCTCCCCACTGCTCATTCTTTCTCTCTCTCTCAAATATGAGCAAAATCTTTAAAAAAAAAAAAGCTGATAGAATTGTAATTTTTAACATATTTAGAGAAGGCATAGAAAACTGGGAAGAATTTGAGGATGCATTAATAATAAGAATACAGACAAGCGAGCAAATAAAAAACCATGACATTTATTAACTGCAGGATAAAGAGGCTTTCAAGGAAAAGGAGGAGGAGGAAGAGAAGGGGACATAGTCACAGAACATACCCTTGCTCCGCTCTGAAAATATTTACATGGTCATAATAATGCAAACACATAACATTGATCTAAACCAAAGCCTAACTATATTTGAAGGACGGGAAGATGTGGGAGTTGTGGTGAGGAGAAGAGCTGGCTTAAGAAAAAAAAAAAAAAAAAAAAAGGGCTAAATCCTCATTTTCCATCGTGGCAACACTTCCAATTGAAACTTCAAGAACCAGCAATCTAAGCATGTTATTTAACAAAAGACTTGAAAGGGGTTGCCATGGGGGAGTGGAAAATGAGGAGCCAATGTGGGCAGAATACTGTGGTTTTTTTTAATTATTATTATGAAATGGAGAACATGTAGAACAACGGGATTATTTAAACCATGTGCATGTATAGATTTAATAAAAATTAAAATCAATTTTTAAGTCCGAAAGCCAACTAATGAAACAATCACCCCAACCAGGTGCGCTGCCTGGGGCTTGGGGAGCGGGGGGATGCAGTGGAGGCACTTAACCTGCACCTCGGTTCACCCTGACTCCGCTGCACCGCGTGGACGCCGCGTCACGTTGTGCTACGTTGGTTTTATAGGGTAGCACTTACTCTGGGTCACACAGTTCATTATTGACCCAGTGAAGCCTCACACCCACTCTCTAGGGAAACCTGTGGTCGCACAGCTCTTGCGGGAAGTTTCTGACACGCATTCTCACCCAGGATGGCTCCAGAGTCTGTTTCTCAGTAGAGAGGGTTAAGGATATGACCTCGCACCAAGATGCACAAAATGAAGGACCCTCTTAAGAGGGAAGAATTAGATGCCCAGCAACCAAAACCCACACGCCCATCACAATCCATAAGCCAGAAAGTATATGGACATTGCTGCGTTCCATCTTCAGTAAATCCCTGTCACAAGCTGAGAAGGGATCAATGAACACTGGAGAAAATCTGGTCTTTCTCAATCATTTGCAAGTGAAATAAAACAAAGAAAAACAGTAATCACACCAGAAACCTCCTCCGTCCTCAGGTGAAATACTAGTTTTGGAGACACTGACTTGGCAAAAATTAGCTGCGAACTAATGCTTCAGGAAGGTATGTTCTAATATGCCTTGAATCTACTCTAAGGAATTACCTGAGTAATTAGGTACTTGGAAGAGAATTAGGACCAATATCCCAGCGTAAGTTTTAAATATTTGTAACGGCAAGAGGCTTTTTAAAAATTTCTTTTTCTTTTTTTTTCACTTTAGGTGATTAAAAATAAGAATTCGGGAATTGAAATATTTGGAAAGATCATAAAGTATCTTTACATGTGAGTGAAATTTCTCTTTCAGCCAACTTTGTGTCATTATCTGTAAGTATGCATTAGCCAGAGGTAACCATGATAACTCAGCGTGCATTTTCCCCCATTTTTCTAAATTTATTCAATGATGCAAGTATATGTTTCTGTAACGAAATAAAGCAATGCTACATACATTGGGCCGCAACTTGCTTTTCTTTCTTCCGTAACACATAATTAAACCCTTTCCAGATTGGGTACGGAGTCTTACTTTGTTTTTTTTAGTATTCCATGATATGAATATGTTACAATTCATTAACCATTATTGATAAACAGATTGTTTTCTTTTCTTTTTCTTTTTTCTTTCTTTTTTTTTTTTTTTTTTTTTTTTTTTTTTTCTATTACTAACCATGTTACAGTGGTCATCCTTGTGCAAATATATTTATAGATTCATATTTTTAATTCTGTAAGATATGGTCTAGACGGGGTCTTTTAAAAACACAAATTAGATTGTATTTCTTCACTTCAAACCTTCTAATGTCTTCCCAGTCATGTAGAATAAAATCCAAACTGCTTTCCATGGCCTTGCCAACAATTCAACCCCACCCTGGGCTTCACAAGAGGGACAGTGGCATTCTTACTTTCACTTCTTTATCCCATATACAATTTCTCTTGCCCCCTCAACCTACCCCTTCCATGTCATGCTGCCTCTCATGAAGGGACATCACATCCCTAGGCTTTGTTGTGAGGAGCAAAGTTCATCCCTGAATGTTCGGCTTGTAAATCTTAAGGCCTGAGCTTGACTTTGAGGCAAGAGGCCACATGAGTTTGCTGGGCCATGCCAGCCACCTGCAAGGAACCCTGATACAGTCAGTTCCAGCACCTCGACAAAGAGCTTTGTGACAGATAATGTGACAGCTTAGTTTTCCGGCCAGGATACTTCAGAGGGACCCACTCGAATGTCTGTGAGTGGGTTTGCTTCTGATCCTTGAAAGGATACCATTCCAGATTCAATCTGACTTGGAAAAATAAAGAAATGTGTTCTTTCTTCTACAAATATAATAGAGCTAAGAGTACCTAAATAGAACTTAAGGAGAGCACTAGAAAGAAATATTTCGTATCTCATAAAGTATTAGCAATTGAGAGGAAGACAGCACCACACCATTTTATCCATCTAATTTTAATGAATTAGTTGTGTATGTTAAGATTCATGGACAACAAAGTTGAAGGTCTAAAATTTGTCAAAAATTATAACAAAGGGGGTGCCTGGGTGACTCAGTCAGTTAAGGGGCTGCCTTTGGCTCAGGTCATGAACCCAGTGTCCTGAGATCCAGCTCCAAGTCAGGAGTCAGGACCCCCTGCTCAGCGGGGAGTCGGCTTCTCCCTCTGCCCCTCCCCCCTACTCATTCTCTCTCTCTCTCCCTCTCTCTCTCAGATAAATAAATAAATAAATCTTAAAAAAAAAAAAAGAAAAGTCTCATTAGACAGGACTAATGCTGAATTCATGATCAGTATCAACAATGAAATGATCCACAGAGTTAACCTATACAGTGATACTAAAAGTTATAGACTATAGTAATAAGTCATAAGTATAGACATTTTCTTTTCTGTTTGAGAAATAACCCAGAGGAAAGCATCATTCTCTGCCTAGAATTCTGTGAAGGAGGCTTTGGCAGAACCGGTAACAATGTCTGACTTTCAAGACTACTAACGTAAGTCAGTCAAAGCAAATTAACATTCAGAAGGTTGTCAGATTGTTCTAGACACCTGAGATATTTGACATGGCAGCTGAGACAGGATGCTGGATCAGGAAAAAAACATTTTCACTGTAGATGTCACATAATTTCTGATATTAACTAAGTAAGAGAGGACCTAAAAAGTTGAATATGGAGAAATTTGCTTCCTAAAATGAAGGTATGTTTGTTTTTGTAAACTGGTGATAATCATACCAGGAAAAAGAAAGGCAATAAGCCATAATTTTTTTAGTGTTTCCACCAATGAGTTCCACTTAACAAAAGTATTTTTGTAAATGGAAGGTATAGGGCAAAACGTGAAGAATAGGAAAATAGTGCGAGTGTACACTTTGAGATTTTGAGGTGTATGATCCTATTATTGCGGACTTACAGGTACCAGCAGGATGAAATTCATCCAACTCATTGAGGCTGAAAGGCAGCCACACGGACTGTTTTTCATGACGCAAGAGGCATGGTACAAGTCAACATTCGATCCATCGCCAGGGAACAAGAGTCTGAGAGACATGGAGCAAAAAAACCCTAAACGAGAGGCAACTATAGACAGAGTGGAAACTGTTTGCAACATTTTGTGCTGTGAGCAGTTTAACATGTAGTGAGACCTCTTTATAAATCAAAAAGAAAAAGACAGACAACCCAATAGAAAGAGGGACCAAGGATAAGGACATGAAATGCACTCAAATTATAAGAGTAAATTGCCAGTAAATACGTTTAAAAAAAATGCAACCCTAGTACACGGAAATAATGAGATATTATTTTTCTCCTACCTCCATTCTATGAGCAAGCTTCCAGTGTTTTTTGTTTGGTTGGTTGGCTGGTTGGGTTTTGTTTTTGTTTTTAAGTAATACTAAGTCTTGTTGCCACTCTTCATTATCTTGCCAGAAAGCAGTTTGGCAATTCATAGCAAAAGCTGGAAATGTTTGCATTCCTTTCAAGCTGTTTGGTGCCAGACACTCTGCTAGGCACTGAATTAAAAAATATTTTTAAAAAAGACCCAGCCCAGGCTCAGGGGATCATACAGACTCACTGGGGCACACAAGCTGTTATGAAGGGAAGGGGACCACTGTGGTATTGCAGAATGACTTTTTAAATTTTTTTTATTTTTATTTTATTATTATTATTTTTTTTTTAGTGGGTAAGAGTTAGCAAGTTGATTGGAGGTGGTGCGGTCCAGCGAAGTGTTTTTTTTACAGAGTTAATCGCAAAAAGCTGCTAAGGCCCTTTATCAGAAGGAACGTAACTTAAATCACTGGCCACTTCCCAGGGCAACTGAGGTAATGGCAGCAAATTTCTTTTAGGGTGCTGGGAGCAAGATCAACAGTGATCCCCAAAGGATCTTATAAACACGGGGTCAGGGCCCAAGCAGCAAACTAGAAGGGCACATTCTCCAGACCCTCCCGTTAAGGCTGATATTTGCAGAACCTGAAGCAAATAAGACCTCTGCTCTCCCTGGGCCCACATTCCAGTTCCTGTTGGCCTTACCCCCTTTCCTGTGTGATTTACAGTGCATGCTTTTAAAATGCAGATTTTTTTTCAAGGTTTTATTGTTAGCATTTAAGGCAGTAGGATTGTGGCCTCAGTCTGGTTACAGAAATTGACTACATAATCCAAGGGTCCGCGCACGTAGTACTCAGCGATTGATTCTAATCTTTAATCTTTTGTTCATATAACATTAATTCAAAGAAATTATGTTTTAAGACTAACATACAAGCAGTTCCTCTTTAGATTTGTTATCCGTTTTTAAGAACATTTTTTCCTTCCTGCCTTCTTTCTTTCTGCATTTGGAGATTATCTGAATACTATTGACTGTAATTGTGAGGTGTATGTGTTTAATGCATACAGAAATGTTTTAAATCAAAGAATTATAAAGAGGGTATGAGTGTGTACAATTCTTTTTGTTAGAACACGGCTCTGATGGATGCTAAGAAAGATCTTTACTTAATGAAAGAAAAATACAAATACAACAAATTAGATTGGCTCTTGTAATTGGCAGGTGTTGGGTTTTCAAAGGAGACAAAAGACTACATTTTAGAGCCACTCTTTTCCTTGGGTCTAATTGAAAATTTGTTTCATTGTAAGAATCCACATGGTGGGGGAGCATCTATCCAAGGTATTCTTTTAACTGTCAAAACAGAGTTTCCATCAGTCCTTGCCTAAGGGAGCTGTGACCTGGATGGAAAATGCCACCAAGTATTGAAGCAAACTTCAGCTTTTGGGCTGCCCCAGTATCTTCCCCTTTTCCTCCCACCGAGGAATTGGTTCACTGTGGTCTTGTTTGGAATATTCCATGAAGAACACTGACAATGCGTCAGATTGGTCATGGTATGAACAATTTTCATGGATGGAAATACAAAGGCCAGGGTTAAATGAAAGCCTTTCTAGCAGCTTTGAACAGTAATAAATTCTGATGAAAAGTCTCCCGCCCTGCAGACCATCTTAATCTTTTTCAGGCACACACTGGATAGCTTACAGGAGAAGCGGAGTCTTCCGTAGGACAGAAGGAAAGAACAAAACCAGGGGCCTTTCCCTGAAGCTGAGAGAGAAAATTCTTCCAAGTTTCACAAAACAGTCTTTGGACGTAAACCAAATGAAAAGTGCTTTCCATAGTTGGCCCAACGGTGGGCCACCGAAAATGACCAAGAGTCCCCTTCATGTTTTCTGTGTGTGCATAGGAGTGAGTTGAAACTATAAAATGCTGGATATCGTGATTTATTTTCTATTGTAACCCAACGCAAAATGACCTCTGGCATATGCTAGAAGATAATATGGCTTCTTTGGAGCAGAGAGGGGAAAGAAAGGGGGTGGGGGGAATGGAATAAGTGCTGGTGGCATTAAAATAAAAAGCAAATAACTTATCACCATAAGAGTTTCCAAGTATTGCAGCCCACGAAAGCCTGCCCTCTGCCTGGAATGTGATAAGGTGGCCAGGCCAGTTGTGAAATGCTTCTCTGGTAGGAGCTCCGACTGACAAGCCATATAAAGAAGTGTTGCAGATTAGAAGCTGATTTCTTGTCAACATATCAGGGGTGGTCCTTTCACAGCTTAACAATGTGAGGGACACTGAGCCTTGACAGAAGAAGAAGCCGAAAAGCCTTGCTTCTAAATAAGAGGAGAAAATGTGCTTAAATAATCTAATCTGGACTTTAACTTGAATTTAGCACAGCCTTCTAAAGCTGATAAGCAGGGGAGATGGAGTGAGGCAAGGAAGTTCACAGAATGAGCTAGAGCTTAAAGGCAAACGGAGCAAAGGTTGACCACTTTCTCCATTCCCTACTAACTCTGTGATCCTGGGTAAATAAATCCCTTAGCCTCCCTGGGTCTCAGACTCTTCTATGTTGAACAGATATAATAAGACATCCTTCTCGTCGTTGTTGTAAGGATTAAATGGGATAAAAAGGAGGCAGGTTAGCACAGTCTCTGGCTCGTCCTGGTGCCTCCTTCACCCCTTCTCTTAAAGTAAGTACATAGCCCGATCAGTGGGCTGTACCACTTTGTCCTGCACCTGGGGCACAGAGTACTCTCATCTCCCTGGGCACCGCTCTGCGACCATTGGTGGCTTTAGTTTGGACAACTGGACAGTGTATGTCAAAGTTTCCCACTGGCTCCTACATCATCGTGTCATATGGGCCTGGGTCTTAGAGTTATTTTTGTTTAAACTCTAGTTGACAAGGACTTCTCTGGGACAGTCACAATGACTCTACCTTAATTTCTACTCATGCTGTGCATCCCAAATCAGTGCATGCTGGTAGAGGCATGGCATAAAAGTAATCTAAAAGAGAACGAACCCTAAGCGAACTAGTCACAGCTACGGTGCGTGCCTACAGTTTAAGGAACCATTTCCTAATAGGAAGTTTAGTCATGCAGACCTAAGTTGCTCTCCTCAGGAAGGAGCAGTGAATGTCTCTCTGAATTAACATTATAATATTGACGCAAGCAAGTTTTATTACTTATGTCCAGGCTAAGAGGGACTTCGGCTTGTTCAGAATTGAGCAGTAGTGATCCAATAAAAGAAAGCAAAGATTTTGTAACAGTGAGATCAGGCACTTTATGGCCTAATCCCTACATAACAGAGGAAGAAACCAAAGCTTTCCGGAGGGCATGTGACCTGCACAGTTACTACGCATCCGAGCCGGAACACAAAGCCGGGTCTCTTCTCAGAGCCCTGAGCTCTTCTTGCCTTGCCGTTCCACATCTCCCCAAACAGGCTCTCCCGCTGTAATTAACAAGCTGGAAATAACCTAAACATTTCCCGAAGTTTTGAAAATGTCACATACTACAGTGCTTTCTGACATGGCTTTCACAGAGATGTTTAGTGACACTGGAAAAAAGGCTTTTTGCAAAAAATGAAGCCAGCAAATGGTTATTGTGGACTGGCCATCCCAGCTTTCAATCCCGCGAGGTATAAATAAGTACAGAGAAATATCCACTCTTTTGAATGATCATCCAGCCCTCTTGAGGTTTTCATCCTCACCAGCCATAAATATCACTTAGCTCTTCCATTCATTTGTGGCCTGGTAATATACCCCACCAGGAATTAGGGATTTCTCATTTCCAAAGCTGGCTTGACCACCCACTTACTGTGTGGCCTTGGACAAGTCATTTAGCAAAGTTCTCAATCTTAATCATCTAGTAAGAATCTTGACTTGCTTTATGACAATGACCTTATTTGCACTTACTACAGATTCTCATTTGCAAAGCTGATTAAAAGAAAAAAAGTAGCATCATGGTATCACATATATAGAAAGCCTAGCTATGTGGTTGAAGATAGGAACACGGGGAAAAAGTGGGACAAACTCGTCAGCACACTGCAGCTGAAAAAGCAGCTTAGTAATGAGCATTCTAACAAATTATGTTATTAAAAGCAAGGCTCTAATGAGGACTAAACGTCCATAGAAATTTACCACTTGTCCATTAAAACGCAGCTCTTGCATGAAGCTTCTTTAGAAAGTTCCAGAGACGTAGCCTTCACTCTTAGGCTGGGTCAGGAATGGTTTCTCTATGATCTCATAACCCCTTGATTACGCTGATGTCATTTCACTTATCACATTGTATTATAGTTATTTTTTCATGTGTCTGTGGCCCCAGTAGACTTCAGCTCTCACAGGCAGGAACCATGTCTTATTCATCGTTTACTAGTCACTGCCTGGCACACAATAGGTATTAAATACCCAGCTTCTTGAGCTGTACCATAATGGGACAGTTGGTTGCATATGGGAGAAGCTGTCCAATTCTGTTCTCAAAGCCAGTGGAGAAATGAAGTGATGTTTTTCTGGTAGAGTTTTATTTCCTCAACTTATAAAAAGATATTAATAAAGACTTGAACTTTTATGAAGAGTATTTCAATCTCTTTGACCTTTCTTGACCTTAGGGCCTTGAGACAGTGGTCTAAGTATGACTATATTCTGTTGATTCTGGCTGAAACACATACACACACACATGCACACATATGCACATAGACACACTGACACACATAAACACACTCACATTCATACACACTTATATACACACCCACATGTTCATCACATATTCACACATACACACACACATATACACTCTCTCTCTCACAAGCATACGTACACCTATGCTCAAGCTAGAAAACATGCAAAAGAATAAAATACTGAGAATTTGTGTAGGGCTAGAGGTATGTGGTAATTATGGGAAGGCCAATAATTTACCCTCCAATAAGAACTACAGACTTTAATCCAGGGAATATACTCTTGAGAAAACAGTGAGGGACAAGATAATATATCACTGCAGAGAGGTCTGTGGGCACTCAGCAAATCCTGACTGCAGGGAGAATCTATCACTGTAGATTGTCGCAAAGCCAAAAGGCCCTCGTTCCACCTTGGAAAAACATCATTTTTCTGTGCATTTTCTTCCGAGTGTGTTGGAACTCCTTGCCATAGAAATTTAGGTTAGGGTTTGGATAACCTAAGGACCCTGAAGAATGCCAGCATTCATTCACAACTGTTTATTATAAATCTTATCTAAGTCCAAGATAATGTGGCAAATTTACCTTTTCTGAAAAAAAAAATCCAAACATAGTGAAGAAATTAAGAAACAAACACAAGAGGTACACTGCTTCTGTTTGTTTTGACTAATGCTATACTATTTTGACAATTTTAGTATGTCCTTTGTGGCAGTGTCCTACTATAATGCAAGATGACACTAATTTGTTACTAATATTTCGCCCTCAATTGTCGTCTTCTTATCAAAACAAGGAAGAAAAAACCATCCTAAATCTATTATTCCTAAATCTATTATTATTCCTGGCATATGAATCATTGTCACTATGGTACAGTGGAAAGCAGCCAGTATGAAGTTGAGAGGGAGGCTGCGGGCTCTAGAGCCGATCTTTATTAGCCACGTGACCTTAGTAGAGTTACTAAACCTCTCTGGGCTTCATTTCTGCACCTGCCAATGGAAATATCCCTTAGACAAAGAACCAGCAGGCCCACAGCTCACTCTGATAGAACCATAAAAGAAGAAAGAAATTGCGGGACCCGGCCCATCATCCCCCCAATACAAAAACTGATTCTCACCCCTGTAGCCAACAAGACTGAGGGGCAGTAAGCAACCCTGTCCCCCACCTACCACTACCGAAGTCTAAGACGCTACTTGGGACTGCCTGTCTCCTACCCAGGAGCTTTACCCACGGAAGGGGTGGTGTTTTACACAGAAGAGACTAGGGATTTTGGAATGGAGAAAACAAAGAAAGTGACAGAGATGTGGGGAAGGTGCCAGAATCCAAGGCCAAGTCAGAAAGGGGTGGGACTATTAGCCACAGGATCCCCTCCGTGGGGGTCTCAATTTTTAGGAATTTGTCCATTTTGAAATTAAAGAGAAATTCCAAGGAACTACAACCTTAATCTCTTTCTTCCTTTACTTTAACTCCTCCAGGACATTGCCCTGACCATTTAGGATAAAATGTAACTGGCTGTATCTATATTGTCTGATATGCTCTGCTCTGGGAAACTGAATAGGGCAGATGAGCCGGAGGTTCGGTTCCCTCCCACTCATTCTGGGCTCCAGCAGAGCGGGACCCTCAGCCTGCTGAGTACATGACAGCATAAAGTTCCAATAAGCCCTGAAGCTTTCCATAGCCAGGAGGGGTTGGACTAGGGGAGCGTTCTAAAGTGGACAAGCTGGAGATATATAAAGCCAACCCTGCTTATTGGCCCTGCACATTGGGTAATGCGGGCCAAAGAAATAAGGCAAAGGTCCCATCAATCAGATGGTGTGGGGGAAGGGAGGAGCACGGAGCCTAAAACAAAAGCGAAGCCATAACACCACCAACAGTGACGTAAACACTGTTGACAGCCTGAAACCACAAAAGAAGTCTTCACGTGTAAACAGTACCTATGTCCAATTCATTATCCATTGCTCATTTAAATCCAGCCAGTGCCTATGGAGGAGGGGCACAAGTGGTGACCTGCAACACGTGTGGTCTGTTTAATGCACACTTCAGCATATCACGGGGATTTACCTTTGATCTCCAAATTTCATTTCATTTCTTTCTTTTTTCTTTTTTTTTTTTGTCTTTTCCGGAAGGATATTGCTCTTTTTCTTCAATGTAATCAACTCATTACCAACGTTTCGAAGCTCAGTAATTTTCCAAACACCATTTAATTTGCAAACATAATGACTCCAAAAGTAAAAAAATACTGTGAAATTTGTAAATATTAGAAACTATAAGGATTCTTTTCCTAAAACTAAATTCTACATAAACCTCAAACTAATAAGTAAGAAAAATCTTCAGCCCCCACACTCCCGCTTCCAGGTTGACACCGAGTTACAAGTAGTGGCAATCAGGGCCGCACACGAAAATAAAATAAAAATAATAATTGCAGTCAAGTTCCCTATAAAAACTTCAGCTGTTAGTAGAAGACCTGAAACAAGTTTTCCTCATTTAAGAGGCTATAATTTTCAAGTTCATTTCTCAATATCTGGAATTTATTACAACTCATTAGATATAATTTTTCCCATCCAAATAGATGGCTCGAGGGGATTTTTCATATTTCTTCCCCCATCAGTACTGAGGAAGTGCAGTGCTTAAAGGGCTCCAAGTTCCCTGGGCAGTTTTCCCACTGACCTGGGGGCATCTGTAAGAACTCCCTCGAGTTTTCTCCAACCCAATCTCTTACCTGCCAAATGATGAGCCTCCTCTTTCCGGTTCCGGTTGCGGTGTCATTCCCTGAAGCTACATTGCATGACATATTTCAGATCTTTAGCCACAATTTACTAAACAGACCCGGCTCCTTTTTATGACTGATTTAGCCCCCTACTTGCCTAACATAATATCAAATAAGAGAGGAAATCCGTTAGACAATGGACTGCCAGTGCTAATAGATTTAATGTCCCAAACCTCTAGGATTTGTTTTAATAATAACAGCAAGGCTACACTTAAGTGAAGAAATAGCATTCAAGATTTAAAGATATTTCTCATTTATACAAGATGTATTCATTAATTTTTCTTGCATTATAAAGTGTTTTATTGAAATGTTAATTACTTACTTTTAACTGCTATTTTAGATCATTATATTTTTGTAGTCTCTCCTACATGAGTAAGACAGCTTTTTGCTTTTGTTTCCTTTCCAATAAAAACTTCAAAACAAAATTGAAAAAACAGGGGCGCCTGGGTGGCACAGCGGTTAAGCGTCTGCCTTCAGCTCAGGGCGTGATCCCAGCGTTATGGGATCGAGCCCCAGATCAGGCTCTTCTGCTATGAGCCTGCTTCTTCCTCTCCCACTCCCTCTGTTTGTGTTCCCTCTCTCTGGCTGTCTCTATCTCTGTCGAATAAATAAAAAAAAAAGACCTTTAAAAAAAAAAAAAAATTGAAAAAACACCTAAGTGATTAACTTATTAGGAAGTAGCCGAAAGCTTAAGGTAAAATTGGAAGTACAGGCATGAATAAGACATTCTCCATTAATAATGGAGAACTTGAGATCTTCTCTGTTACACTTACTCTTTGTGGTAAAGTGCAACTTTGGGGGAAATCTCAGATTTCTAAAGCTAATGTATCCCCGAGATTTCCCCAGCTTCCCCAACATAGGAAAATGCGTGGATTACACAGCCATCATGGCCAAACATCCCTTGGCCTCAACATGGCATCTGCCTTTTTTTCCCACTACTGTTCTGCCTGCTGCCAAGGTTCTCTGCTCACGCTGAAGCAAACCAAAGTACCTGTGTGTGATGCCTTCATCCACTCTTGCCTCTTTCCAAGTTCATGTAACTGGGTCTAGGATATCTCACAGATTTCATTCAAGTATATCAAAATGTTAGCTTTCATGTAGCACACTGGATGAATTTTCCCTTGTTCTGCATCTTCTTTCTAGAGCAGGGGTCGGCCACCTAAAGTATTCAGGCCATATGGTCCCAACTTTTTTTTGTATAGGCCATAAGCTAAGAACTTTTTTATATAGTTTTAAAAGGTTGTAGGAGGAAGAGGGAAGAGAGAGGAGGAAGGACAGGAAGGAGGAAAAGAGGAAGGGGGGAAGGCAGCAACAGCCCCGGCAGCAGAGACTGGGTATTGCTTGCAAAGCTTAAAATACCATAGAGGAAAATTCTGGTCTAGAGACCTCTGGTCTAGAGAGATGGTTGGCCTTACTTGCAGAATGTGATTTCATTTTGGATCATTTAGGAGGAGGACAGAAAGTGCAAGAAGGAAACTATAGCCAAATCTGACCCTGACACAAAGGAAATTTTGATTAAAGCCTTTTCTAAATAGTTTCCCTTGTGTGGCAAACACTATTGGTTGCCTCCCCAGCAGACATTCTCTCTCAATCTTGATTGCGTATCAGGCAGCCATGTGTTGCAGGGGGGCCTGGGGCCCTCCTCATCCTCAGGGAGGTAAGTTTCCATGAATCCTGTCAAAGTAATTCTGTCCCCCTTGCCAGTGATTGGTGTGGGGCTTGGCAAAAGTTATAAATCTGGCCAATAAAACATGAGGGTAAGTCAGCTGTGGGATGCATGAAAACAGTTCACTTATTCTTAAAAGGGAATCCAAGGAAAAACCATGTCTTGTTCTTCCCCTGACACCTTGCTGGGTAAAGACATAATATTCAGAATCACTGTAGCCATCCTGTAACCCTCAGGGCAAAAGGGATAAGTAGAATGGAAAGTTGACCAAAAAAATTAAAAAATCGGGGTGCCTGGGTGGCACAGCGGTTCAGCGTCTGCCTTCAGCTCAGGGCGTGATCCCGGCGTTATGGGATCGAGCCCCACATCAGGCTCCTCCGCTATGAGCCTGCTTCTTCCTCTCCTACTCCCCTTGCTTGTGTTCCCTCTCTCGCTGGCTGTCTCTATCTCTGTTAAATAAATAAATAAAATCTTTAAAAAAATTTTTTTTAAAAATCAACTCTCAAGCCACCTACCTGGGAATTTGGTAGGTAAGGTAATGAAATTTCTCTATTGTCAAACCCGCTTCTAGTTGTTTCTTTCCCTGCCCCATTCCCTTCAAACCAGAAGCACCCTGATATACCCTGTAGAGGTAACAGCTTATAGGAAACATTTCTTGGCTCCCTCTTTCAAAAAAATATGAAATGTTGATCTTGTCCTAATGGAATAAGCAATGTGTGTATTAATCTATCCCTTCTGATACATAACTTTTGAATCTGGGGCAAACACATCTCTGGATACAGCTTCTATAACTAATTCTTTATTTGCATGAACTGTCATCAAAATATAGACTGAATCTTCCTACCCATTGGTAAGTAAATGGTTTCACCTGTGTTCAGAAGGGAGCTTCGATTTTGGCATAGTTTCTCGAAGTTTCTAAGCATTCTACTCAGGTATAGGCCTCCTTTCACTCACAGATATTTTTTAATAATACCATGGGCAGATCACAATAAATGTCAAATGATTGAGTGAGATGAATTTTTAAGAGTCAGAAGCAAAATCCCCAAAAGGGCAGAGAAAATCTTCAAACCCATGAAGCTCACTTCTCCACCCCCATGGCCTCTCCCTCTTCCCCACCCATGTTGACATATTCCGCACTCCCCCCGCAACTGGCATGCTGCTGGCCATGTGTGTTACCACACTTGTGAGAAGTTACAATAGTTTATTCTAAATGTCTTGGCTTTTACAGCCTAAATTGAGGCCTTTAGTGGCACTTGGAAATTATTTTTGTGGTTTACTTTTATAGATAACACATTTCCCACCCCTACCCCTTTCTGCTGGCTCCTTCAGAAACTTGGTTGAGGGAAACCACACAGAATTCTGAAATCTGTAGGCCAGGTGCCCACATCACAGTAACTGGGATCACCATACTGGTGGCTTTTGGCAAGACATCAAAGTCGGTTCTTTCTCCTATTATCATTCCTAACAGGAAATTTGACTCCAGTGAATATATATAATATTTTCAGTAGCTTTAACTCATAACCCATTAATTACTTTTGGTTTTATTTATTGTACTTCTGGTATTTCTCTTAAATTTAAAACTCTCCAAGAGTCTTTTAATTTTAATATTATACTATTATTTATGGGAAATTGTAGCAGGGATACTGGTAATAGTAAGAAGGAAGAAATTGATGAAAAATTCTTGTCACTGTGCTCTTCCCAGATGACTGAATTCACCAACTTATTTTGTTGTTGTCTCCGTCTCAGACCAGGATATTTTCTCTTCTCTGTCTCAACACACCAATAGACCAGCTACTTATTCACTTGCTCACTCATTCATGAGTCCACAAATATTTATTCATAAGGTGTTATGAGCCAGATATTTACAAAGACCCTAGGGGATCCAGTGATGAACACAACAGACCCTGTCCCTGTCATCATGGAGCTCACAGTCTCGTAGAAGCACAGACCCAAAACAAGAAAAAAAGCTATTACAAGTTGTGGTAAGTGTCATAAAAGGAATAAATGAGGAGCTGAGAGAAAAATAGGCTAATTTTTTTCCTCTGGGAAGGTTGTTTGGGGAAGGCATCTTTGAGGACATGAGTAGTGAAGGCCTAAGAAGAAGACAGCCATCCAAACACTGGTGTTGAGATTGCCCCTAAAAATGCTGACTCTGTTCTCTGGTTTTGCTGAAGTTCATATCACTGGGCATTCCCTATAAAAACAGACTCTGTCTTACTTCCTAGCAGTTTTCAGCTGGAAGAGTCTTCATTATCTTTATGGTACCCTCCGTGTCAATTGACAAGAACCACAGGGGAGAAGGCTCTTTTGGAACACTAGGACAAGTACAGTTGTCTCCTGACCTAGACTTCTGTATTGGAGTAGAACATGCAAGAAAATTCCAAAAGTGAAGGGTCCTTCTTGTCAGTGAGGAATGGGGAGCAGAAATTTTCTAGGGCCCTACACACTTGAGCATGCATGGTCTGTCCCTGCCTCCCTCTTTCCCTATTTCCTTCACATCCTCCTCCTTATCTACTCATACTATTGAGGTAAGATTATTATTTTCTTTAAGAGGAATTTTCTCACTTAGAACACCAATGCAATCTAAATTGCATCGTCACATCATATTCTATTATCTACACCTCATTATATTGACTCAAAACTTTTCATTCCCATACCGTATAAATGCAAAGCATTTTTTCTGAGTTATCCATAGTAGTTTCTGAGTTATCCAAAATAATTCTATCTCCTGACCCTCAAAATCTAGAAATGTGACATTATGTGGAAAAGGGGCCTTTGCAAATATAGTTAAATTAAAGATCTTGAGATGAGATCGTTCTGAATTGAGGTGGGCTCTAAAGTCAATGACAAGCCCTTACAGGAGGAGAGAAGAGGACATGGACACAGACACACAAGGAAGAAGAAGATGGGATGACATAGGCAGAGATGGGAGTTATGCTGCTATAATTTAAGGGAGGCCAGGAGTCTCCAGAAGTTTCAAGAGGCAGGAAGGATTCTCCTCTAGAGACATCAGAGGAAGCACAGCCCTGCTGACACCTTGATTTTGGACTTCTGGCTTCCAGAACTGTAAGAAAATAAATTTGTATTGTTTTAAGCCATCAAGTTTGTGGTGATTTATTATGGCAGCCCTAGGAAACAAACACATCATCTGAAGACTCTGACTTTTTAATTTTTATTTTACTTATTTTTTTAAGATTTATTTATTTGAGAGAGAGAGAGAAAGCAAGCGTGAAGGGGGTGGGGCAGAGGGAGAGGGAGAGAGAGTCTTAAGCAGACCTACACTGAGAACAGAGCCCAACACAGGGCTGGATCGAATGACCCTCAAATCATGACCTGAGCCGAAACCAAGAGTTGGACGCTTAACCAGCTGCACCACCAAAGTGCTCTGACTTTTTAATTAAAAAAAAAAAAAAAGTTTGCCCTTATTTTAGTGAGGGGAAAAAAACAATTCACAAACATTGAAACAGCCTAACAAGAACATGTTGCCCATTGCACAAAGGTATCCCTGACAAGCTCCAGCAAGACTCTATCAAAGATCATGTCCTCAGAACAGAAATCTGTCTCCGACCTGGCCATTCCCTTATGCTGCGTCCCAGGGATGGCAGTAGAGGATGATGGAAGGAAAGCTGGACTGGCAATCAGCTGGGGTGACTTTTGTCACGGATTATAGACTCTTGATTTTTCTGTCTTTGCCTTACTTCGTGGTAGAGTGATGGAATGCTAAAAATGGAATAATAAAATAATAGCTGTGGAAATGAGCTGTAGGTAATAGAGCTTCATGAAAAGAAGCTCACATTATTAGAGAAGGGAGAGAGAGAGAGAGAAAAGAGGATTCCTATGAATTCTTGTCCCATAGACATCACTGCACCCGAATCCTGAATAGGAACCCTCGCTCCTCATAGGACTGGTGAACTGTGCATCGAACTCATTATCTCCACTGCTGCCAAGTCACTCTGATGAGTTTCCAAGAGTTGCAAATCCACCATTTCTTCTTCCTCACAGAAAACTGACGTGAAAAGTACAAATCATGCTTGGCTACCTTTTCAGGGATTTAATATTCAGAGAGGTGATAGCTTCATAGTAAGTGCCAAAACTCAGAATTAAACCCCATTTCTGGCTATCAGCTCCATTAGCTGGTATTTTCTGGGGGACATCTTTGGGAGACATCTGAACATTCTGCTACCACTCAGTCCTATCTTCTAGGCCAAGCCTGTGGATGTTTCAAAAGAAAGCCAGAGCAGCTGAGGCAGTGGTTTTCATGAAGGTCTCGAGGCTGCCTGCCAAAGCGAAAGCAGCTGAGTAAACTTGGTGGCCAGACCCACAGTTCACTAAGTTAGCCCCACCGAGAAGTCAGCCTTGATGGAGAAGGTCCCAGGCCCATCGAAATGGGTTAAACAGAGACCTTGTCTAACAGTTGGGGAGGCGCCACAGTTCTCAGGCTGCCTCCAAGGAGTTAGGAAAGGAGAACATAGGCTGGGAGGGACCCAGACTTGGAAAATGTTGTAACATTAGCCTGAATGTATTAGGAAGGAATTGGTTCTTCTTCTTCTCTTCCTGCATCTTTTTCTTCTTCTCCTCCTCCTCCCTTCTCCCCCTCCTTCTCCTTCCTATCAAAATTAAATTATTTTAAAATGAAAATATCTTCTTTGCATCCATGACTTACCTGATCCATCAGGTTAGCGGCATGATTTCATTATGGCCAAACATCAAATGGAAATGTTAGGTAGAAGATAGACAAGAGCAGTGGAAGGAACGCCACGAGGCAGAGTCCCAAGTCCCGGAAGGGGAATGAATAGAGACAGGAGCTGGAGGTAAGGCCGTGATAAATAAGCTACATATTAAAAGCCCCGGTGTGGGGGGGCTTGTGGCTTCCAAGACCTTGGGGCTGACAGACCAGGAGTCACAGTGCGGACCCACGTACTCTCCTCTTCCATCTCTGCCCCAGGGTCACCCCTAGACTCATTATAATGCATCTGCATTGAGGGTACAGCCTGGCGCAATGGGGAAAATCTACCAGGACAGTTTTGGTACAAACCCTGCAGGGTCAAACACTCCCCCTCTCTGCCCGTGGGAGGAGTTTCCCAAAGGAGCGGAAGCAGCCTCCATTAGAAACCACCCACCCCACTGCACGTCCCAGCTCCTCCCAGCCCAGAAAGACCCGGTGACATCCAATCCCCAAACAGCCTAGGGGCCGGCTCTCCCACCTTGAGAGTGTACTTTCACCTTAATAAACTGCTCTGTCCTTGTTACTTTCCTTCTGGCTGTCTTTATTTCCAGGATCCTCACATAAATCTCACGGGGAATCCAAGGACAGAGACCTCCATTCACACAGCGCAGACTCTCTCACACCCGTAACAGAGAGAATACTGAATTTACCCAGGGCTGGTTTCTAACCCTAGACCTAGTCATCTGAATGAGCTGGTTAAGAGTCATATTGACCGAAGTCTCAGTTTCCTCTTTTGTTAAGGAATACAGGTAAAGAGAATATGTGACCCTTCTTAAAAGCAGATTTGGAGAAAACCCAAAAATATCAAAAGAATAATGATTATTTAAAGATACTAATAAGTTGTCAGGTTTTAGCAACTTTCAAATCCATTGCAAGCCCATAATACAAACTCCCATAGAAATCAATCCAACAGAAGCTTATGTACATGGCGGAGTCTCTCACACTAGAAATGTGTCCATTCTCGTGGCAAAGTTTTGCATGGTAGGAACTTAAGGTGGGACTTCCTTAATTTTAAAAGTATAAAGAAGTGGAAGTAAGTGAAAATGACTCAACAAAACAAACAAATAACAGCACAAGGGATGAGTCCGAAAGAGAGAGAGAAAGAAAGAGAAAGAAAGAAAGAAAGAAAGAAAGAAAGAAAGAAAGAAAGAAAGAAGGAAGGAAGTTGATTCTTATTAGCCCAATATGAAAATTTTATGTTGTAAAATATATAGGAAAGACTACATCAAAATCACATTATATGTTGGTAACTGTGAGCGAAAACTAAAGTATAAACATCAAGAAATGAATTCATATAGGAAAACGCTGGGCTTTGTGGCTTTTTATTATGACACACAAGTCTTAACAGCCTTTGCTCTTAATCTTAGGACAGATCGTTTTAGCTATATTTTAATATTCATTTTTTGCGTATTTGTAGACATCACCCATACAGACGAATTGTCAAAGTAAAAGGGACCTACATTTTCAAAGGGTCCTAAGATCATGAAGGAAGTGGTCAGTGTCCTTAGCAGCAGAGCCCTCCAGCGAGGGCCGCCTCCCCATCCAGAAAGCTGTGAGCTACTTACTGGTGTGTGAGCTATTTGTGTTCTCTAAAGACCCTGCAGTTAAAAAAAGAGAGAAACAGGGGCCCAGGGTGGACCAGATCAATGTTAGCAAAGCAAACCTGACACTCTTGAGGCTTCTTGTAAAGCAACTCTCTTGCTCAAGGAGAAATGTTCCTGGGCCCCCAGGCGGGGTGGGGGCAGCAGCCGGGCAGCTCCCTCCCATCACCTGCTTCCCTGTCTGTGGTCATTTTCACAAGTCAGCAGGGGGTAGAGGCAGGAGGCAAATCCAGCACATCGTCAAAATAACCAAGTGTTCCGTGCCAAAAGGAAATGTGGGCTAAGAACTATAATGAGAGGGTAAGCAAGGAGCCACTGGTTCCAAGCAGCAAGATGTGTCAGCGAGAGAGAACAGCAGCCCTGCTGGCCTCGGTACAGGCCAGAGCCTTAATCTGTAAATCACTGTGAAGCCCGATACGTCAAAAAAAATGTGGCCACCCCTGGAGGAAAGGCATAAGGCAACCAAATAACCTCCTGCTCGAACCCCCTGGGGATAACCCATGTGAAAATACAACAAAGCGCCAGCGTCCAAGAAAGGGGAAGGGTAGCTTGCCAGAACCTAATTATATTTAATCAAGATGGCGAAAAATGATGAGCACGTGTCCCATAATCCCAAATGAAAAACACACGCATCTGCACACACACGGACACACACACACACACCACTCTTAAGAATGCTTGACTGTACATTCTCTCATCTCCCTTTATAAGCCTACTCTAAAGTTTCTGGCACGGGCCTGAAAGTCATTAGTAATTTAGCTGAAACGTAAAATTTTACTGCATCGCATTGGTAGCTATTATAAGGTATAAATCTGTGTGGCTCTGGCAGGTTGAATTCCCTCCCACTCCCCTTCATCGTGCTACAAAAAGCGTTTAACTGTGCTGGGGGTACACGACTCGCATTTTGGAATTAAATCAGAGACATGAGAATACGAAAATACCCTTTCTTTTCTTGCTCCACACCATTTTGAACTGCTTTCTTGGGCCATGTCCCACTAGAGAAAATGTGATCTTCATCAAGAAATTTGGATTCAGCAAACTGCCTTACAAAAAACATAGTGTACGAAATCATCAGGGCCAACAAAATCTGTATTTGCTTTGCCCGCGTGTGTCCTATCTGGCCAGGCCCATCATTTTCGGAGTTGTTGGAGAACGCAAGTATCTTACTCATCAATTCCGAGTTTCCCTATCAAATTAAGCAGAAAGAAAGACCATGCATGCTGTTGTTTTGTTTTGTTTTGGGGAAATTTTTCTTATATTCTTGCATTTTTTTTTCATGATTTTCTTCAAAATCATTCCTGGAATCTTTAGGTTTTAGAGGCAAATACTTCTTTGCCCAAGTATTATGTTTTTGAGCATAGTACCGTTAGCACCTGAGCTCTGAACCCTTATCGTTGGAGTGACTTAGTAGAAGGCACATGGGGCTTGGAATTGACGCCTCAATCCTCTCTCTTTGGCCAGGGATAGCAAATGTAAGAGCTTGTTCCGCAAGCCTGCCATTCTCGTGCCCACCACAGCTATTATTGATGGTTCCAGAAGTAGCAGGGGCTCAGGTGACCCTTGATCCCAAAGCCCTTCCTGATTGAATCCAAACACAAGCCGAGTCTTTTTCTCAACGCGCGTCTGCAAGTAACCATGACCTATGTATCAAAGTCAGCCCATGAAACAACAAAACCCATTTGCCTTCTCAGGGATACACTGTGAGCACCAGGAATGCAGGGACCGCAGTTATTCGCTGTGCGGCTCTGGCTCGGATCGCAGTATCCAGCACATAGCTGGCCTCAGGAAACATTTCTTGCCTGCTGCTGAACTGTCTGATCCCGCCATTAATTCCAAGAGCTTCCTTCGCTAAATAACTTCTTTTCCTTATTTTGTTTTCCTAGAAAATTGGTAGTGTGTTAATTACTGGTTACCTTATTACCAAAAAAATTTAAATGTTAATTAAATGTTACCAACACCATTAACTTTTTTTTTCCTTTTTTACAATTAAAACTGTGTTCAGGGGTTGCCTGGATGGCTCAGTCGATTTAGAGTCTGCCTTTGGCTCAGGTCATGATCCCAGGGTCCTGGGATCGAGTCCCTTGCCAGGCTCCCTGCTCAGCGGGGAGCCTGCTTCTCCCTCTGCTTGCTGCTCCTGCTGCTTGTGCTCTCTCTCTGTCTGACAAATAAATAAATAAATAAATAAATAAATAAATAAATAAATCTTTAAAAAAAGATACTGTGTTCAGTATGATTCAGAGCAAAATAAATGGGCATGTTGTTTACTCCCTAGTCCCTAGTTGCTTAGTATCTGGAATGGATTTGTCAATGGAGAAATACAAATGAATATGGTTTATGGATTTATGGAATCTCCCTCTACTTTAGTGTCTTCTAGGGGGAAAACTCAGTCACCTGTATCGATTTTGTCTAAGTTCATAATGTCAGGGAAATTTTCATTGTTTAAGGAAGTGGGACACTTTTACACAATGTTATTGGGAGTATTGATGTAAAAGCACTTTACACCTTTACTAGTAAGAATACTTTCAGTAATAACTAGCAGAAAATTTCATTCAATGCGTTTAAACCATAAGGGAAGGCTCACTGACCCATGTAATTAAAAATACCAGAGGGAGAATAGGCTTTGGATAAACATTGATCGAGCCACTCAGTTATGAATCCAACATCTTTTTTTTTTTTTCGTTTCTTTCTAAGTAGGATTCATCCTAAGACTGACTTACCTCATGGTCCCCAAATGACTGCAATTGCTCAAAGTAACACACTTTCTCATTAATTTCTTCAACAACAGGACCAATATTCCAATATTTGCAGGAAAAGAAATGAGATTTAATCTATACAGATAGCTTAAAATGTATGCCCCAACTTTTACTTTTTAAAAGATCTTATTTACTTATTTATTCCAGAGAGAGAGACAGAGAGTACAAGCATGAGTGGGGGGGAGGGGCAGAGGGAGAAGCAGACTCCCTGCTAAGCAGAAAGCCCGATGTGGGGCTCGATCCCAGGGACCAGGGATCATGACCTGAGCCAAAGGCAGACACTTAACCCACTGAGCCACCCAGGCGCCCTGTATGTCCCAACCTCAACTAATTATTATGATTTGTGAGTAGGACACGTTGATTAGTTTAGCCTAGGTCATGTGTTCCACTTTAGACCCAGGGGCAAAATCATTTTTCTCTGAATCATGTGGATCCACAAACAGAAATCAGTACTATTAGAAAATGATTTTAATAAATGATGCAAAAAAGTCAGCCAACAAATATTTACCATAAGAGTATCTCTTTCAAATGACCCGAGGCAGAAACTCCTGTGTGGTCTATAAAGCACTAATTACTGTCAGTGTCCTGAGCATCTGTTATGTTTTACCTCACAAACGCTGTAAACAGGATGTAACTCAAATATCTTCTAATCTAACAGCCTATAAGTACTAATCGAATTTGAAAGGAATACATAATTCTTACTGTCACTATAGCCTCTATATTTATGCCTTCAAGAATCATTCTCCCATAATATTCTCCTACTCTCAACTATTTTCAAGAGGGCCCATAGATGTCATGGGTATATTGAAAAAGGAGCACAGAGTCTCTGGATGTTTTGCCTCCAACCAGGGTGTATCAGAAATCTACTTATCCAACAGGGCAGTAACCATGGCCACAGGACATCCGCCATCTTTGCCAGGATCTCACTTGCCCCTTCACCACTCTGCCACACCTGCTGGAGAATTCTACCCTGGCTATAATGCCATATCATGCATCCAACTATAAAATAACACTGTGTTCCTTTCAATCTCCACAAATTCCCTCAGGTAAAGCACTCCTTCATTTAATTGTTCTGAGTCCCAGTCACCAAAACAAGGACCAATTAAGCTAGGTGTGGTCATGTCCTAGGTACTGTCTCTGTAACACTCTCTTCTCACCCAGGTGTCCATCAAAACCCTCTTTCTTCTGCCCACCTCTGTTTTAAAAAAATCAACTCATGTTAGACTCCTGAGAGAAAAATAAGGGTGCATATCTCACTTAGAATTTATTTGAGATATCTGGATAATTGGTAAGGTTCCTTTTTACATTGATTCTAAAAAGGTTAGAATTAAATACGCAGTATCTTGCCTCAAGAATACGTATGTGCATTTTAAGCTTTATTCCCAAGTGCGTGTTCTGTCTATCCTTGCTTCCTTCCTTCCTTATTCAATGATTCTTATTTCCATTTTCTTGATGATTTTTTTTACCTGTTGCTGCATCCCACCCATTGCTTCCTTGTGGTACATTTCCTACATCTTACTCTATGTTTGCAAGGTCCTCCCAGGTCTATGGTCGAAGATAAATGTGGCAGTCACAACCAGTGAAATCTTTTGCTGGTAGGGTGGGTAAACTCAAACTTCTCCCTACCAGCCCTGACCCACCATTGCTTCTCCTTCTTGACATCTACATCAGAAAGTTCTGGAAAAATGAACAACTCTTCCATGGCCAAAGAGAGGTCATATAACTATACTAGGGAGAATTTTTCAATGAAGTCAGTTGCCACCATGAAGACGATGGACCCCTCACTATTGGAGATGGCTTCTGCCCTCTCTTCCGGGATGAGGGTGTCACTGTTAACTCCAAATGGTGTAACCAATATCTCACCCCAGGGGTAGCATCATTCCACTCCTAGCTGGCGTCTCAAAACCAGGTGGTCTGATTCAGCCTCAGTTTTCTTTCATGTGGCACTGAGGAACATTGCAAAAATTAAGTAAACAGTTATGAGTTGTTTTTCAAACAAATATTTGGTTTAAATTTAAAAGGTATCTATTTACAAGTAATGAAAGCAAAGCACTTAAAGTCATTGACCTTTCCTTTCTTGGAGAGAGAAGACCTCAGATATTCTCATGCCAGGGAAGAAAGCGCATAAGTAATTGAAATACAAAATGAACCCTGGAGAAGTTTCAAGGTGACAGTGGAATGAAAGCATAGACAGAATATTGTTCATTTGGTCTAAAATGTGTGGTACACTGAGAGGGAAAACTGAGTTTGAACACATGTGGGACATGAAAAGTACGGGGCTCTGTTCAAAGGAGGCAGAAGGTCCGTTCTTGCTCATGATGAGTAATTCATGAGGGAAGCAGGTGGACCAGTGGGAAAAAAACATTTGGGAACACTGGAAATGTTTGGAGGGGGTTGGTATCAAATGGCCCAGCAGCTCTGAGCAAAAAAACCAAAAAACAAAAACAAGGAAAGAGTATTCTAAGATGGTCATAAGGTAAATCTTTTTATGGAAGTGTTAATGTCAGCAAAATGAGGTTTCTCTATAAAATGGGCTCTGCTTGCTCCAGAGTGACTTAAATGACAAATGTGCTGTCATTATAAAAATTAATGCCTTCCACAGAGTTTCCACTATCAACCCTTAAAGTGCTCTTTTTAAGGCAATTGATAATGTTCTTGAGTAGAGAGAATGGGGGAGAAAAAATACAGAAGACAAGCACTGATTACATTTTTCAAGAAAGAGAATTAACCTAAAAATAAAATTAAAGTTCTTTTAAGGGTACAAAAAAAAAAGAGTAAGAATGAAAATAACATGAAACTACATGTGTTGGAAAATAAAAACTTATGATCATAAGTTAATTGCATCTTGCAGATAAGTAAATCAAATTGTAAACCATCAGAGAGAACAAGGAGCGGAGGCCATTACAGAAGCGAGAAGAATTTTTAAACAGTCAGTGGTCTAATGAAGCCATTTAGGTACCCGTTGATGCGTTGACTTTTTTTCTCTGTCAACTGAAATGAACCTGATCTGTTTCACCATCAGACTAGCTTCTTCCTGTTATCTTCTGTTTGTTGTCTTTCAGGCCTGGGACTGCTGAATGTTCAACCTTCTCCCCGAAGAACTGGCATGTGCGCTCAGGAGAGTGCATGGCGACAACCTCACTGGGGGACGGCAAGAGGCTGGAGGACCTGCTGCAAGCTAAAACCTAAAATAAACAGAACAGAGGCACGAGTGGATACTTTAAAAAGGAATTTATGGCCCATTTCCTCATTTCCCCTAGGACTTTGCTTGTGAAAATAAATTTGATATTTTCAGCATTTAAAAAAATATATATTTTTCAAAAAGAAAACAGGCCAACGTGTCACATGTCTAACCCACCATTCCACCAAGACACCACAAGTGTAATAGCATCAGTGGGACCCTCCATAGGGACACTGGCTCTGAAGTCACCAGTCTGCAGCACCACCCACACCTGAATATACTGGACGTGCCAGGCCCGCTCACAGGTATCCAGTTACTCATTTCGGGACACCTTATCCGTTGAGAAATTGAGCAACGGCCATTTACATGGGGCTGAGAGTCTTTCCTTTATTGTTAGGAGTTTCTTTTGCCACAACACTCTTTTCCTTCTAGGGAATTGAAATGGTGACGTTAAGCAAGATAAATCATGGTGTCATAAAATATATCCCATTTATTTAATAGCTTTCTACCCTAGAAAATGTTGCAGACTTTGAAATTCTGTAGAAGTCATACACTTAGTATTTCTAATATGCCTTAAAAGCCCACTCAACTCCCCCCAGCTGTTGAGGACAGGAAGTAAAGAAAATGAGTCTTTTTCCTGCTAATCCTCCTGAGAAGGGCTGAGGGGGCCAACAAAGCCATTTTGGAATTTTGCTGAGAAACAAGGATTAGCATCTAAGGGACACACTACCAGATTGTTTGATTAGAATAGTGTGACCAAGTTATTTTAGATGGGATCCAAATAACACTAGCTTGAGGTTACCCTGTGCACCTCAAAACTTGTCTCCAAGAAGCTACTTGACACTGGTGGCCATCCATTTCTCTTCTATTTCTAAAGCCACTGGAGAGGACTTGGAGGATTGGAGGGCCATTAACCCACTGAAGGTATTCAATCTCAGTCTTTCAAACTTTAAAAGCAGATTCTCTAATTTTTCTGGGACTCATTAAATCCAACAGCAAGATTAAACTAGAAAATGTAAAATCCCTTAGACATTGGAGAAATTCCGTGTGGGGAATATACCAGTCAAGGTTACAAAGTTTCCTGAGGACAGTGAGCAAACTCCTTGAGGACAGGGCCAACTGTCTAGGGAACGTTGTGTTTCCTACATCTAGCATAGTATGCAGCACACAGTAGATGTTCCAGAAATGTTGAATAAACAAATGAATGCATTTAGTGGCAGTTTTCCCAAAGCCTCCATTCTTTAGAACGTTTCTTTTGTTGAATGGAAACTAAGTATGCATTGTGAGTGTTTCCTTGTTAATCCACAAGTTGCTACAGTTAGGAGCTTTTTTTGCACCTGCCCTTCATTTATTTCCTAATTAATTCAATAGAAACCATTGAACAATATTTTGCACCATCATCTAGATTAAGTGCTATAAAATTCTTGCCCGTATTTAAAAAATATCACATATGGATTTTAAAAATATGTTTGGAAAATTATGTAGTCAACTTTACTTGCTTTGACTATTCATCTTAGAAGTTTTAGTAGGTATAAAATCAACAGAATCATTAAATGAATAATATTGGCCTTTAAAACCAAAAAATCTCTTTCTATATAAATCCTTTCTCTCTCTGTTTTTTTAATCCATCAGTTATCAACAAACTGCAAGGATTCATCTACTCTTGTTAAGAGCACCTGAAAGTTTTCTACCGACAGATGGAAAACGAATAGAAAAATATCTTCTTAACTTATGGTATAACCCAACCCTTAAAGTGGATTTTTTTCTAAAGGTACTTTAGGCCTTGGGGATGGCAGTTCTTATTGACAATGCTGTGATTGCAAATTAAATGTGTATAATATAACAGAGATATAAAATGCACCAGCACATTTAAAACACAAAGAATCTACGTTGAGCACCTCAGATCTCTCAACAGCCAGCCCTCTCATTTTATCCCATCCCACTCACCTTTAGATCTTCAAAAGTTTGCTTCCTTGCAGTCTTTTCCCATCCCACTTTTATTCTGTGACATTTTCACTGCATTTTTCCTTAGAAGTATGAGGGGTACAGGAAAAATCTGGGTATTAATTGGTGGAGTTTATGACTAGGGAGAGCGCCCACCAAGGATTTCAATTTCCTACTAAGAATGCCTTTTTCTCCTGTTTGTTTTTTTTTCTTTTTTTCTTGAAGTACTTAGATCATTGCATCAGCTCTTCATTTTGCTTGCGTTGACAGTCTGAAAATGCAATGTCTGGAAGTCTCTGGTACTTTCTTGGACCATCTTGTGATAGTAAAAATGGGTGGTCTTCCAAGCTATGAGGTACAGCCATGCCAATTGCTTCACAAGCTCTCCAAGAAATCTCACAAACCAAACTGAGCTCATTCCCAATTGGTTCCTGCTTTCTCTTCATCAGCAGTATTTCCGGAGATGGAATATGTTCCACTACGAAGTAGGTATTTTGGAAAGTTCTACACATGCTTGTTCGCACAGGATTGACATTTACACAATCGTGAACAACACTTTATGTGGTACTTAGGATTTCTTTAGAGGACCTTTATCCAAGTGCTGACCTGGCTTAACCCTGCTTAACTTGTAGAAAATGAAGGGATTACAGAAGAAGGTACATGGCCATGGGCCACTGATGGATTAGACTTTCCCTTGGTGGTGTTTTCTTAGAGCCTTTGAAGTGTGGACTGAGTCCAATCTTCCTTAAGGTTCCCTCTCATGGACCTTGTTTTGATACAGTAGCTGATTTTCTGGGGTTAGGCAAGTGGCAAAAGAATGTGTTGTGCTTACTTTGATTATTCATGGTCTACCTTTCCAAGGACAAAAAGAGTTTCCCTCATAACATTCTGGGGCCTGTTCCTCTGCAACTATATAAAGTGTCTTTAGTCCTATTTTTTAACTCAGTGCTGCTGAAGACCAGAGGAAGAGGCCCTCTCATACATTGCTTCCTGGTGGAAACTGTACGAATACATGTATCATTGACCTGGCAATTCCAATTCTAGAAATTAATCCTAAGGACATAATAAGGATGCGTGCAAAAATTTAATCACAAGCACAGACACTGCAGCATTGTTTACGGGATAGCAAATTGGAAAACACAAAAGGATAAAACGAAATATGCTTATAGAATGGAAAAGTAGGCAGCCATGAAACTAGATATCGCAAAAGGGTCTGTAATATCGACTTTGACAGATTTTCTCATTATGCAGGCCAATAAAAAAATAGTCCCATTCTATACCAAATGATCTCATTTTTGATGGGAAAAAATAAAAATGTATTAACCTGCCTAAATGTATACATTTACACAATCAAAACAACAGGGGAGTCCCTAAAATATAAATATGGTAGGATTATGGGTGATATTTACTTTCTCCTTTTTTCCCCCTTATTTGTATTTTCCAACTTTTTTTTTTTTTAACTTTAACTACACGTTACTTGCCTAGTAATAAAAAAATATTTACAGTTTCTGGGGGTTTTCTTGGGTGGGGGGATTTGTTTCTCAAGTAACTGAAATCAATCGAAACTGAAATTTCAGTGGCCTAGTAGAACTAGCCTGCATGCCGAGGGGAGATAGGTCATAGAAGGAATTTTGGACTTGGCTTCAGGCCTGAAATCCCAGTTTGGCTCTGCCCGCACAGCTTAACTCAGTACAAATCAGCGAATCCTTTTACCTCCCTGGGTCTCAGTTTCCCCACCTTTAAATAAGGACACCGCGGCTATGCTGTATGCCTCACACTATTATTACAGCCATCAGGTGAGATAGTAAAAGCAGAAAGGCTTGGAAAAGTTCAAGGTGATAAGTGAAAGGAGTAAAGAGGAGTCAGCAGACTGCAAACAGCCAATCACAGACTTCTCCGACCAGCCGAGGCCCTATCCTCCTCTATCCATCCTTTATCTGCTCCGGCCTCTCTTCTGCACTGACAAGGATTTCGGCTCCCCAGCTTCCCAGTGCAGCTTGCTTCTTCCCTGTGTCCATCCATGAATTCAGCTCTAGCAGATGTGCAAAGAGTCAGAAAGCCAGCTCCGTGTTTGCTTCCAGTCACTTCCAGGAAGCCCGCGAGCGCGCTGTTAACGACACACCTGCAGGGTCTAGTGCCTCAGACAATTCCACCACGCTTGGAAGCCCTTCCTTGTCCGTGTTAAATAGGCCACAGTATACACAGTGTGCTCTGCTTTCAGTTTTCCACAAGGATGTCACAATGGCCACGGAAGGAGAGGTCCTACTTCACAAATCCACAATATACTTTGAGTAGTCACTCTAGAAAAATCCCTCTACTTGGGAGACCTTCTTCATCTTTAAATTTCCTGCTGCTTATCTAGCTCCTGTCCCCAGAGAGACTAAAAATGAGAGTCTAGGACACAGTTGTTATGTCTGAAGGCTCAGTTGCCCAAGCTGTGGGGCCCAGACTATCTGTTTCTGAGTCACATTTTCTTGGCTCTCGAGCCTGCAGAAAACAACTTGGATTTACATGAGAGACATGAGTTTTCTCAGGTAGCTGGAAAGGAGGCCACCATTGTCTGGTTGCTGAAAAAGAATCTTTTTGCCCCCGTTGGAAAATGACAAACAAAGTTACCAAGTGCAGCATTGGCCTTGTTGGAACCTTCCAGGTTTCCTGACCTCTGACTTAAGAAGGATGACGACATTCTAAAAATTCTTACTTTATTTTGGATATTGTCAAAAATACTAAAGGCACCTTTATAAAGTGCTTGGGATCCAGTCTTTACCCATATGTGGAACAATCACTTCAATAAAACAGGCTTTTCTTTCCTTTTTTTTTTTTTTCTGACAAATGCCAGGTATTTACCAGGTTAGGTGAGAATATGGGATCCTGCTGGCCAAAGGAATGAAAGTGGTTTTTGGACAATTAATGCACGTCGTCCACCCTTCTGCTGAGCACTAGACAGAGAGTTTGGCCGACATCCATTCTGATAACCAGAGAGCTCCTTGTTCCTGGCTGCCCATCCCGGTGTCCCACTGCAGAACGTTTTAAATCATCTCAGCCGTGGTACGTGACAGCCAAAAGAACAGCTCAGCCCAGAAGGGACAAAGGGACAGTGTTGCAGAAAGAAAAGCATCGGTAGTCTTGCTTCATTTTAAAATTAATAGAGTTGGTTATAGTTTCTAAGTACACTTGGAATTCCAACTGCCAGAGAATGGGTTTGAACACTGAAAGCCCTCTTTAATCCACAGATCCTGGACAGGTAGTGGGCTCTCCAGCAGGCAGGGCGCAGGTAGTGGCTGTGAGGCCAGCAAAGAAAGCCTGCCAGGAATCCTCCACACTGTCCTCAGGGAACTGCCTCCACGCACCCGGCCAGCTTTGATCTCTGCTGAGCCGCCACGGGGATGCCAACGGTGCAGTGGGTGTCCCAGAGGTCATTTTACAGAGACCATCAAAGCCGCTTTCACATGGTAAAGACTAACAACCTGGCCTCTATTTGAACAGCTAGCAGCTCTTCAAACTGTCTAATTCCCAGAGCCTATTAAACAGAAAGGCAACTAAGAAATAGAGGATGCTGAGTCCTGGACAGGAGTGAAGGGAGAAGAAGCGAGCCGGCCTGGGGGTGCTTCTGTCGCTGGCCCGCATCACCCAAACGTCAGTTTTCCTACCTTTCAAATAAACTGTTTCTCAGGGTTACACCATTGGCCTACACAGTGGGAGGGAATCATGATTTGGCCAGTGATGCATATTAAAACATGAAAAGAATCACCAAACTGTCACGTAGAGATTTGTCAGAAGACGGGGAGAAAGAACACCCCCCGGAGAAGAATTTAAACAAAATAAAACAAGTAAATGGGTTTTCAAATCAAATTTAAATCCACTGGAAAGGAGCTTAGATAATTTAGCAAATAGCCAGTCATAATCCTTATAATCTTGCCCTTCTGACTTAAGAAATCAATGATGGATTTTCTAAATATTATTTTTCATCAGCAATACAAAAAAACACGGGAAGATAACTGAAAATATTTTTCAATGTCCCTTCCACCTCCTTCCCACCTAAGTTTCTTTTTATGTGAGAATCATAATGTCTTTTATTAAGACATTAAAACAAGACTAATTAGGTGGGAAGTGCTAAAAAATAAAAGACTAATTCTATAACGGAGCAATAGCTATCTTTGGGGGCATGATATATTCTCCTTTGCGTTGGGAGGTAATGTCTGAAGACTAAACACAATTTAAGTGTCATTAGCTCGTCCTAGGTGTCAGTAGTTAGTCTAAATTTAGTCTTTAAGTAGAAGATAAAAATGCATCATCAAACAATACAAAAGAATAAAATGAATTACATTAGTGCTTCACATAAAAACAAATATAAATAATCAATTAACATGAAAAGATGCTCCCCAACAGCCAGGGAGGCACAAATTAAAACAACCATAAGATAACTTTTTTTTCTCCTATTAAATTAACAAAAAACAAAAATCAAAAGAGTGATAACATCTAGCATTGGTGAGGATATAAGAACAAATGGGTCCTCTCACTCTCAAATAAATAAAATTTTTAAAAAAGAATAGATGGGCCCTCTTTTATATTATTGGCAGGACAATAAAGTGAAATAACCATTTCTGAGGAGCAGGAAATAAATGTAATGGCTTAAAACATTTTAAATATATGTATTTTTTAAGAGAGAGAGAAGGAGCCAGAGGGAGAGGGAGAGAGAGAATCATAAGCAGTCTCCATGCCCAGCAGGGAGCTCCATGCAGGTCTCAATCTCACAACCTTGAGATCACGACCTGAGCTGAAGTCAAGAGTTGGACACTTAACTGACTGAGCCACCCAGGTGCCCCTGCCTTTTAAATGCACAAATCCTACAGGGGAGCCTGCATGGCTCAGTCATTGGGCGTCTGCCTTTGGCTCAGGATGTGATCCCAGGGTTCTGGGATCGAGCCCTGCATCAGGCTCCGGACTCTGCTGGGAGTCTGCTTCTTCCTCTCCCCTTCGCCCTGCTTGTGTTCCCTCTCTCACTGGCTGTCTCTCTCTCTCTCTCTGTCAAATAAATAAAATCTTAAAAAAAAAAAAAAGCACAAATCCTACAGAATAGATAAGAGTCTCAGTAACCAATCACAGAATCACAGAAACTCTGTTGCAAGAAATTCAGGATCCCCCTCTTTCCCTATGAAGAGCTTCAAGTCCCGATGTCATGTCAAGATATTCAGGAGGAGGGAGAGAGATACATGATCTCCCAAGTCATTAGTCTACAGGAAATCCTCCAGGAAGTCATTGGCTCACCCTGTCTTCAGCTGTTATCCCAGACAGGTCACTGATGAGATGTCCCTTGTGTCTAGTGGCTGGCATGATCCTTTTATGCCCAGCAACTTTCTCTGCTCTTTTCATGCCATGTTTGAGGGCTTGGGAATAATTCTGCGGCTCTGTGGCTGAACTGGAGACTTGGAATCTTGGCCAGGTTGTTTGTGGGCTGATCCGCCCCTATGCAGCACACAGCATTTCTTCTCTGGGGTCCCACTTCCTTCATTCCCTGGGGCCAGCTTCCTCATTGCGATTATAACCTGGGAAACAGAGCCTGGCCTACCTCTAGGACCTACACATGCCTCTGATGTCCTCACTTCCCCTGCAGCGCCCCCAGCCCTCCTCCATGCCAGAAAAACTTTCTCTAACCTAAAACAGAAGTTCTGCAGTCTTTTATGATGTGTCTCCCACACATTTTGTCTTTGCCAGTTTTCTTCATTCCCCTAAGAATTTGGGCTTTTGGAAACCAAAGTCCTGAAGACATTTTCTCCCCTCTGATTTCAGAATTGGAACATCTTTCCTCAGTGACAATGAGCATAGAAGACCCTAGGGGCTTGAATATGGCAGGGACAGGAGGGAGAGAGAAAAAACACTGGTAATATTTCCAAAATATCCAACTTACAACCTAGCAATCTACTATTACCTTGCTGAACTATGGCACGCCATTGCTATTCTACAGAAATATAATCATAGATATGTGTAAAGAGGTAGAGATGGACATGATTATTGTAGCTCTGTGAGGAATAGTGAAAAATTAGAGATAATTTAAATGTCCACCAAGAGGGGAGGTGGTTAAATAAATCACAGTAAGTTGATACAATGGAATTCGATGTAAACATTAAGAAGCATGCGTACATCTTCATGTGCTGAGATAGAAAGATCTTATGAACATTGTGAAGTGAAAAGGGAAACTCCAGGATGATATGCGAGATCCGAACTCATTTGTTTAAGAAACAACAACAACAACAACAACACCCTGTTTCTGCGTATGTGTGTATGAGTCATTAGGAACACAGAAAAGGATGGCAAACGTTAATAGTAATAATTTCTGAGACGTGAAATTAGAAAGAGGAAGGGCTCTTCCTTTTTTTTTTTTTTTTGTTTGTTTTACAACCCTTTTTAATACTTGGTTCAATTTAGCAAGCACCTACTGCCTTTAAAGATTCTTTTTAAAGGTTAAAAAATACATTGTAGCACACATTAATTTAGCTCTAGATGGGACCTCGCTCACTCTCGAAGCATATAGAATTTCTCGGAGTATCAGAAGCTAAGACAAAAAAAATGAAGACCTTGCGTTCATTGAGGTTTATGGTTCAGTTGCAAAGATTAATCATTTAAGACCCGACGACGATTATAAGAATCATTTTGTAAAACCCTGACTGGAAAGGAGATTCCCACTGTGAAATATAAGGAAACCAAAATTTAAACATAATTGAAGAAATTTAAACACCTTATCACTCTCTGCCAGGCTCTATTAGTCAAATAAATGCAGGAGATCTTGTTTCAAACAAATGAGGACAGTTGACAACAAAGTATAAACATGATCCAAGCTAATATATGTGCTAATTGTTCTTTGTTTTAATCCCCAATACACATCCTCCATTATCTGTGAGATCAACCGCTTTGTCTTGAGTCAAAACTAGGAGTAGTTTTTTCTGCCATGGATACAGCTGCAATAGGAAAGCAAACTGAGTAGTCTGAAATCCAGGCCCAAAATGAACACACGGCCTGACTGGAGGTGTTAACAATGGCATAGCAGAGGATAAAATTATAAACTCAATGGATGTGTTTGGCACAGCATTACCGTGTGGCTGCTTAATGAAAATGCTGATACCATAGGTCACGAACGAGATCTAGTGTCTCTACAGAGCATGCCAAAAGAAGAACCAATCTGACCACCTAAGAGTGTTTTTGCTTGGTATATAAAGAGTGACTCACACTAGCAAATAAGAAAATAAGCACCGTTGGGATGCCTGGGTGGCTCCGTTGGTTACACGTCCAAATCTTAATTTGGGCTCAGGTCATGATCTCAGGGTCTTGGGATCAAGCCCCAAGGCAGGCTCCACGCTCAAGTAGGTAGTCTGCTTGAGATTCTTTTCCGCTCCCTCTCCCTCTGCCCCTGCCCCAGGTTCAAGCTCTCCATCTCTCTCTCTCTCTTTCAAATAAATAAATGAATAAATCTTTAAAAAAAAAGAAAAGAAACACAGTTTCAAAACATCTTCAAGTGAACCTTCCCAGCCTCTTAAGGCTGATCAATGTAAAAAGGCTGGATCACAGAGGGACCAGGTGGCTCAGTTGATTAAGCATCCGACTCTTGATTTCAGCACAGGTCATGATCTCAGGGTCGTGGGATTGAGCCCCATGTCAGGCTCTGCAATCACCACAGAGTCTGCTTGTCCCTCTCCTTCTGTTCCTCCCCCCACTTGTGTTCTCTCTCTCTCTCTAAAATAAATAAATTAAATAAATAAATAAATAAATAAATAAAACAAACCTTTATTTAAAAAAGGTTGGATGCTCTTTCAAATATTTCTAATCATTTTTTATTCATTCAATCAACATTTGTTGAATCAGTGCTATGTATCAGGAACATTTAATATTTATTTAGCACTTACTGTGTTCTGAGCAATGTTCTAATTTTATATATTAACTCATTTAATCTTTGTAACAGTCCTGTGAGTCAGGTATATTGTCTTTTAAATTTTACAGAGTTGGGCATTGAGTCAGAAATGAAGTAACTTAACCAAGTTCACACAGACAATTGTCGCTGAAGAAGCTGAGATTTGAACCCCAGTGGTCTGGTGGTCTGGCCATAGACCCCTGTTGTTCAGTCCATAAACTAGGCTAAAAAAATAAAGGATTTTTTTATTGTGTCTATATGAGATGATGGATGCCAGCTAAACATACTGTGGCACTCATTTCATAGTTTATGTAAAGCAAACTATCATGCTATGTACCTTAAATTTATACAGTAATATATGTCAATTATTTGTCAATAAAACTGGAAAAAAATTTTTTTGCCCAGAAAAAAATAATAAAGAAAGAATGCATTCCAGTAGGGGAAACAGAAATGTAAAAAATAATTAAAATGTGGGGCACCTGGGTGGCTCAGTCGGTTGACTCTTGATTTCAGCTCAGGTCATGATTTCACAGGGTCGTGAGATTGAGACCCCGCAGCAGGCTCTGTGCCTGATGAGGAGTCTGCTTGGGATTCTCTCTCACTCTCTTCTTCTGCCCTTATACCCCTGCTCAAGCATGCACTCTCTCTCTCTTTCAAATAAATAAATAAATAAATCTTTTAAAAAAGATAATTAAAATGCAATGTAATGCTTTGGGAGCACAAACTTAGGGATGAAGAGAAATATCACTGAGTATCAGGGTTAATAAATATTATGGAAATGTGCGCAGGAGGGGCGGGGGCTGGGTAGCAGTTATTCCACTTTTTGGAAGTCCATGTTAGCATATACATGACTAAATGAAATACTTCCTTAATCCACCCAAATTAGAAGTGTAAAAACTCATCTCTAACCTGGGTGTACTAAACTGGGTGTTTTGGAATTTACTTAATTTTAGGAGACTGTAGACTACTTCTATAAGAAACACTTTGTGATCCTGAGAGAAAATATTGCAGCCTTTAATTTGATGGACTAAAGCTCTATGCTGAGCAAGCTCTTTACCTTTAACCCCTAACACATGTGCTCCTGGAAGATTGACCAACTGACCTTTAAAACTTTGCCCTGCCCTTCTTAGAAATCCTGCCAATAAATGGAATGTCCATTTTCATTTTCTTCTAACTACTCTAGACACAAATACTCATTTTGCAAAGATGTTGGCATGTCATTGGCAAAATTCACTTGTGCTATTTCTATTTATTATCCTTATACCAGACCTCATCCCAAAATAGTCCTGCATAAGATGCCACATGTGTCCTCTAGCACTTCAGGAATTAAGAGCATATGGTCAATAAAAATGGAATCCCCATGACTCCAAACTAAGTTACCCAGAAAAGACATCCATCCAATACTCTTAGTTCTTTCTCAGTGTCAGCTTTTGTTCTAAGCTCTGTTAGGTATATCAAGATAAAACTCAGCTGTACAACCCAGTACTTTTACAAGTTCAGTACATTAACATTGTCTCAGTCTGTTCAGGCTGCTATAACAAAATACACAGATTCAATGGCTTACAAGTAACAGAAACTTATTTCTCACAGTTCTTCTGTCTGGGAAGTCCAAGGCATCAGCAGATCCTGGGTCTGCTGAGTGCCTGCTTCTGGCTTCATAGGTGGCCATCTCTTCCCAGTGTCTTCACGTGGCAGAGAGGCAAGGGATCCCTTTTATGAAGGCACTGAGCCCATTCATGAGGGCACCATCCTCATGACCTAATCACCCCCTAAACACTTCATCTCCTAATACCACCAACTTGGTTGGATTTCAAGATGTCAGTTTGTGAGGGACACAAACATTCAGTCGATAGCAAACCCATTTCACAGTATCTAAATAATGGGACTCTCCCAAAAGTCAATAGTCACAGATGCAGATGAAAAGTATAAGCATTCCCACTGAAGTTCTTATGATGGGCCAGACAAGGGGAACACAGAAATAACTGACATAGGCTCTGCCCCCATTACCCCCAAACCAAAGCTGGGAGCAGGTCAATAGGCCTGCTTCATGCTCATCACTTTATAGAGTGTATTTTTGAAATACCTCCTTAATTCAAAAGTAAAATCTTTGTCAAATAAAGACATCAGTAGCATCCTCTCCAAGACTGAAGGCCAAATTCCTTCCCCTAGGATCCTCACAGGACTTTTTCATACTACTAGAGTAAACATATGTAGCCAATACATGGACTTCAGCCAAGGTAGGATGAAAACAAGAATCTCTTAAATATAACATCAAATCAGTCACTTTTAAGGTACTAGCGTAATCATCTGCCAGACAATGACACTTTGAGGGAACAACCATCTGCTGGAAAAAACAAAAAGAAAATCTAAAGGTCATCTCATTTCAACTGAAAGGCTGAATTGTAAAAATTATGGTTGGCAAAGTGATATCTCTTCAATCAAAATAAAACATAAAATGATCCTTACGAGGCCAACAGCAGCTGTCCAATTATAATAAACAAAATTCCTCAGTTGATGTCTTTTTCTGGACCCACGTTTTCTTCACCTTTTATTTTTTCCTCAAAAAATTAAATGGAAAGACCCATGGATAGGGGTGAAGAAAGAAAGACATTTGGGGCTGGTTCTTATGTATGTGTTGGATTATCTGAAATACACAGATAAAACTGGGTGCAAGCCTTAAAATAGAGCAAAGTGTCAATTTCAAAATAAATAATGATAATGGTATTTTCAAGATCAGCTCTTTATTCAAGTTCTGTGCCAAAGCATTTAAATACCCTGTGCTACTCATAACATAATGTGGGTGGTAAAAGAAAAAAAGCCATCCTTACTTCAACATGTTATTCCTAAAGAGTCTATTCATGTCAGTGCTGCAGAGATACAATTAATTTATATAACCCCAATATCCCGACGCTCAAACACAAAATACACAAAGCAAAACATTCTCTTATTTTGAAAAGAGAAGAATGAACATAAACTCTGCTGTATGCAATTGCCCAAAGCTATTTTAGATAAATAACACAATAATTTTAATTAACAAATTATTCTAGTGAACCATTTTTATCAGACACTTAATTTTGTTTTTAAGTCCAAAGTTTGAGCCCACACATACTTTTTCCCATGGGACTTAACAATTGCTGTGCTAGCAGTTTTGTAGAATTTGAGATGAACTGGACCTGGCACGCCTTAATTCAGTCTAGATGATGACATTTTCCATTATATAGTGAAATGACTGGTTTCAGAAACATTTTTGGGTCACATATCTCACCTATGTGGCTATACTCTGTTTTGGGGGATACCTTTTCATTTAAAATCAACCTTCTACTATACGTTGGCTAATTGAATTTAAATTAAAAAAGAAGAAGAAGAGGAAATGAAATAAAAATAAAATAAAATCAACCTTTGGCCCTTTAGATCTGGTTAGCTAGAAACCTTAACCACTTAAACTTTTTATCTAATCTGCTTAATAGCCAAGTATATTTCTCTTGAAGAACTCTTAATAATAAGTCAAATGACTTTTTTCAATAGTTCTTTTCTAAGTGAAAAAGAAACAAACAAAACTCTGTAAAAAAAAAAAAAAGTCTTTTCAAAACAACCCAAAATTCAACTCTACAGACAAACAGCACATTCAAAGTCGGGTCAGGAACATTTTTCAAATGAAGTTATATTTTAATTACACCTGTAAGTTACAAGAAATTACTCTAGTCTTGGCTTACAACTGGATTGCAATTTTTATTTTAGAGTTGCCTTAGAAATTTGAATATACTGACGAAAACCTTATCAACAATTTGTGAAAGATGCCTTAAGAAAAAATGTAAGGTTTTACCCAGAAAACAGACAGTCTTTTCTGTTTCTGCTTTGAAAGAAGTCTTGTGAATTTAAGAAGGACGTGTGTGTGTGTGTGTGTGTGTGTGTGTGTGTGTGTGTGTGTCTATACTTGACAGAGAGGGAGAGAGAACACCCATAAATGTCCAAAACATATATTTAAATATCACCAATTACAGAGGCATTCCCTACACTTAACATTCATGTGTAACCTTTGTGTCCATATTCAGGTGGGGTCAGCAGAGTATTTATGGAATACAGGGCAGTTCTGCTGGGAACCACTTTCCCCTGCAACAGGGTGGTAATGCTATGGGTGGACCATATCCAAGAGAAATGCGATAGGGACTATACGTGCGACAGCATCCTAGAGAGGTCAGAACTATAATTTCCTAAAGTCTCCAACCCATGGGAGGTAGGGAGGAGAAAGATAGCTTTAATTCTCCAAGCTAGCACGTGGGTAAAGAGGTTTTATTTCTTGTAAATGTTTAGTTTATTCTGAAATCAATCCTTCTGTCTTGTTTCTGATAAAGTGTATCTTGACATTGACCCCAACTCAAGCCAGAAACACTTAAGTAACACAGTATATACAAAGGAGAAGTTGGTGTTCATCACAGTGTAAGGGGTTGGTTCAGTTGCTACCTGTCTTGATGATTAAAATAGAAAGAATGGGCAAGCTTCTAGTGGGAGCCTCGAACAGGAGGATTATTTCAGTTTTGTGTATCCCACCCATTAACCCATCATGTGTGTGTGCAGTGGAGGTGGGGAGGGCGAGTAAGGCACACACTGAAGTCTATCTGGCTAGAGAATTCTAAATACCCATATTAATGAAATAACAGAGGATTAAAATCCTAAAAACCAAGATTTGGTCAAAGGCGGCAGCACAGCGTGGTGGGAAAGACAAGCATACTCGGCTTTGAGTTCTACCACTTAATCGATGTGCAGATTTGAGTAAGTCAATTAAGTGCACTTAGCAACAAATTTCCTCTTCCTTAATATGAAGTTGATGGGGTCTTTGTAGGAAGTGAGTGGGGCAGTGGCACTTAGTAGGCACTCCATTAATGCTTGTCTCCCCCTCCACTTACTAAACAAAACTTACTAAGAAATTTAAAATGATCACCTCCTAGCATGTGACAAATTTGCCCCAGGACCTTCTCAGGTACTTCCCCTAGTGCATGTATTATTTCCATGAACTAATGCTCTTACTCCATAAAAACTGGGTTCATTCTAGCTGTACGAAGTCTGCTGGCTCCACATGGGCATGTTCGGTCGTCCCCAAGTTTACTCCGTAAAGGCGAGAACTACGGTTCTCCTGTGCACGCTCGCATCCCGGCTCCGAGATCGGAGCGCGGCACCTAGTGGGATCCTAAGAAATATTCCAATGAACAAAATAAAGGAAATGAAGGCATAACCCACATGTCCCCCAACATGTGAAAGACCAATAGTAAGGCCTTCAAAAATTCTATTCATTCTTAGTGCTTCCTTATTTCGCAAGTAAAAGACTGAGGCAAAGTGAAGCAACCTTTAAAAAAAGGGGGGGGCGGGGGAACTCATCGCTGCACCATTCCCAGCTACTCTTTTGCAGGCTGTTAGTTGTTACCTTGTTACCTGGATAGCCACAAATGTTCTGCTTTTCAACTTTATCGTTAAAATAAAGGTGTGGTGGAAAAGCATTAAAGTTAGAAATTTGAAGACCCAGATATTGGTTATATTCACACGTGAACACTTGGGTAAATCACATGATCTTCGTCAGTCTCATTTTTTCTCATTTGTGAAATGGAGATAAATCATTCCTATATTAAATACATGCCTTGGGAAGCCTGGGTGGCTCAGTGGGTTAAGCGTCTGCCTTTGGCTCAGTGGGTTAACCGGCATCAGGCTCCCTGCTCAGTGGGGAGCCTGGTTCTCCCTCTCCCTCTGTTGCTCCCCCTACTCATTCTCTTTCTCTCTCTCTCTCTCAAATAAATAAATAAAATCTTAAAAAATTAATAAATACGTGCCTCACCAGTTCACTGTGAGAGAGGATAAGATATACAAAAGAGCTGGAATACTGTAAACCTCTATACAAAAGTAATGAACTGTTATTCTATTTTATTCATATAATTTATATGAATTCACATGTTATTAGAATGAATATGCTCTTACAAGGAGGGCAAGAGCAGCTGCTGCCCGGACAGGCTTATGTATGCTTAGTCTGGTTCATAATCCCAACAGAGCTGTGTGAAGAAGATAGGGGAGGAGCCGCTGTGCGTGCGTGCATGCGTGCACGTGCATGCGTGCGTGTGTGCGTGCGTGTGTGTGTATGTGTGATTTGAAGGAATGGAAAGGAGAGGCGCCATCATTTATCAAGCACAGAGTACATGTCACAGTCAGCAGGAACATACTCTCCAACAATTAATCCAAGCCCTTTGCCGAATCCCAATATATTTGCCCCCAACAATCTTGTTTAAATTATTATAGTATACTTTCTATGAAGAAACCGTGTGCTAAGGACACGGTAAGCCTCACGCCTGAGGCGTGAGGCTTGCTAAACCTGCAGTATGACATGAGCAGTCTTACTCTACCGACTTCGTTCTTCGGCAGCAGCATTCCGCGGGGTGCTCACGCCAGCCAGCTCTGGCTCTCAGGAGCCGGTGTGGTGCATCCCCGTCTCCATTCCTTCTTCATCAATACTGGGCATTTGCAGTCAGCCTGGTGGGAGAATTTACACCGTAGAAATGGGTAAAGGAAGGATTCAGGGTTTGTTTTCCCCTGAGAGCCAGTTGTAACACATTTATCAGTGTACCACTGTTGATGATTTTCCTCCTCTCAAGCTGTTTAATTCCTGTATGCCTGCAATCCCATCTTTAACAAACACTTATGAGTCTTCCTTTCCTCGCAAAAATAACTTGAAGAGTTCTGTTTCATAAATTAATTGAATTCAAAGATTGACCTAGAAGCAAACTGACTTATTTTTGCTTTCCATGAATCTTCTTTCTTCTTACTTCTCTTTTATATTCCTTTTTTTCTCAACCATCATAATACCTACCTTTCCCCATTCTATAACTTATTCTCCATCCATGCGCTACTACTCCCTGAACCTTTCCCCTAAAACTAGCACAGCAAAATCAGATACCCAAGTAGAAACATATGTCAAGTCCTTTTCATTTTCATGCACATACCCAGTGCCTAGAAAATATTTGGGGGAATTACAAGTAAATGAAAGGATGTACTTTCCACTTTATGTTTTATATGTACCCACATTTATATGTATCCACATCTCATCTAGGAAATTTCTTGCAGGGACAAGACTATAAAACAATGGGTTGGCTGTAAATCAGCAATAAACCTCACTAGCCATTCACACACAAAGCGCCTCAGCAACGGTGATAAACCTATTTGTGACACAAGTGTCAGTTACCGTCTTCTCATCTTAAGTACAACTGGCATTTCCATGGACTAGCAAGTTAAATTCAGCTTCATAGCTCCTTAGCTGTAACTTGGACAAGTCACATAGGCTCTAGGAGCCTCAGTTTTCTGTAATATGGAAAGAATAACACAAGTAATATTCATTTCGCAGAACGGTTGTGAAGGTTAGTGATAATATTAATAGAGTAGGTGACACAGTACTACATATAATTATTATTGTTCGTCTGGGAAATGTTGTTACACTGACACTACATTTTCTTCTGGGCCACTGAACAACGCATACGCTTTCTTGACAAATATCTCTCCTGCTTTGTCTAATACTACAACTTTGTCTATCACTACACATGCTTTGAAATAATAAAAACATTATTATATATGAATATTAAGAAACATTTTTTCAATAGTGGTAAGAGAAAAGGGAAGACAAAATCTGTTCCTCAAAGATATTCCATTGATACAGTGTTAAATACACCTCCAGGCTTTTGAATATTCTACAGTTATAAAGTGAAATCAAACTATATGTGGACTGTTTCATCATCTATCTTTTCCACTTAATATATCATGAACCTCTATTATGTCAATAGATATACAATAGAGTTTAATATCCAAAATTGTTCTGATTTCTGGATGTCACACCATGCATCTGAGAGAAAGTCCAACCATTGCCCTGATAACCTACTGCAGCTTTTAGGCAAATGTCAAGGATCCCGTTCCCATGTGCCTGATGGTCTGAGAAAGGGGTTGGCTAGATAGTGTTACCACTTTAGAAAAGTCAAACGCAAAGTGTTGTGTGCTGGATCCTTACCAGATCTTAATAAGGCAAAGAAGAAGGGAGTGAGAGGAACCAACATATTATAGCTAGTTGGCTCATAGGATAGAAATTTCCTACAAGACTCCTGGAGAAGAGGACCAAACGGGAGGCTTAGTTCCACCTCCCCCTTCCTTTTACCCCCATAATGAGGAACACAGTATCGAATAGCGAATAGGTCTTCCTCAAAACTAAGAGTGTTGGCCAATCCCAATAGAATAACAGCATAAAGCCCACTGCTTTCTGTCTGATTTCTCTTCTTTTTTTCTAGGTTTCTGAAAGGATTGAGGAAACCTGCAGGCAACTGGATGTTTAGTGTAGACTCCTGGGCTGGAATTGTCTCAGGGCAGGGACTAAATAGGTAAGATAGCAAGAAATACAGATTGTCCCTACCCACCCAATGCTCGAAGCCATATTTTCTTACAGATTATTTCAAAACAGAGAAGAAACCAGTTGAGAAACCAGCCCGATGTGGTTGAGAAGAAGTAGGTAAAAGTCTTCATAATTTGAAAATTAATATTAAAGTGATCAAATGTTTCAAAACTGCTGTGTTTGAGCCCATATGTGTATGTTTGAATGAATCCGGTCTTTCATGCAATCAATTGCTGCTAACAGCAAAACATGAGTTATAAAAAAGTTGTTTTTTTTTAAAAATCAGCACATCAAAAGATAGAAAGTTATTATTACTCAGAAAAGGAAAGGAAATGGGGCAACTGGCTTATTTTGTAGTTGTTTTTCACATTCTTTTGGATGCAAGCACAGAATTGCCAGTGATGTCTTTGAGCAAAATTGAGTTGAGGCAGTTAGTCAGAAAAACCAGCCATAATATTACCCTTTCTAAAATTCCCCCAAGTCACTCATTGGCACCATTTTGGAAAACTGCCTTGACTCCTACCCCCGTCTCTGCTCACTCATTCCCCTCTGCTATTTGGCTCAAGAGCACCCACACAATAAAGCAGAAAAAATACTTGTTACTCTGAGCATGATTCCCTTCCACAGAGAGTCCCATTTGGAATCGCTCGTCCTCCTCCTGTGTGGTCATCCCTCCCAGCCTTGGGATCTACAGCAGAATAACTGCTTTAGGCCAAAGGGGTTTCTATTCTTTCTTAAGAGTTACCATTTCCTCCCATCAAGAGTGGTTAATAAAAAAACCCTCTGATCAGTTGTATTTGCTGTGCTTCAATGTCAAGCTGCCATTTAAAGGGTTTAAAATTAGGTTGGTCGCTGTTACTGCCTTTCCTGTAGCCCGTTAATCACAGGACTCTTTGCCACATTGAGGCCAGAATGGGCATGGCACACGCAACAAGCAAGGAAACCACTGATGACAGGCCAAGTAGCTTATGTGCTTACACAACATGAATTGTTTAAAACACTTTGAACATGATTTTATTTGTTTTTAACCATCCTTTACTTAAGAATTGTTTCTCTAGGACCCAGCACTGGGCTTGGCACATTTGTTAACGAGTGAATGGGTTCCTGGCTTTTGCTTGAAAGGCTGGCCAAAATAATAACAGGCTTTCGTTTGGCTGGCATTTGAGCCGGAGGGGTTCTACACTCATCACTGAACTTGAAATTGTGGGTGCGTCCTGTTCTCCTTCCTGCTCGGGCTACTGCAACCTACGATGATAACATTAAATTCAGAAGAAGCTCAATGCACATATAAAAAAAGTCAATGAACTCTTTCAAAATCAGATATATTTTTTAAAGATTTTATTTATTTGTCAGAGAGAGAGAGAGAGAACACAAGCAGGGGGAGCAGCAGGCAGAGGGAGAAGCAGGGTCCCTGCTGAGCAGGGAACCCGATGCAGGACTCGATGCCAGGACCCTGGGATCATGACCTGAGCCAAAGGCAGACGTTTAGCTGACTAAGCCACCCAGGTGCCCCTCAAAATCGTATTTTAGTGAAAAAACTCCAGATTGCATTTGCCTGAAAGTGAAAGTCAGATTTAAGATCCAAGTACAAATATGATGCCACCACCTCTCAACTTTCTGGCATCACTCTGGCATTGCATTAGTAAGAAATTCCTTTTGTTTCAGGATCCTAAAACGTATGGAAAATATTTAGTGTCATGCAAGGAGTGAGAATCGAGAACCCATGAATTCTGACTTGTTTCTCTATTTTGGCTTGCTGTATACCTTCATGCATGTCTCTGAATCTCTTAGTGTCTCAGTTTGCCTGTCTATAGAGTGGAGATAATTCCACTGACCTATTTCATGGGGGTGTTGTGTTGAATAACTAATCAGTGATTAAAAAGTGCATTGAAAGTACAGTGTACCAGAGAAATGCTCATAAATGTTAATGACATGTTACAGAGTAGGAAGGCCGTATTAAGCCACTTTTATGTAGAAGAAAATTAAAGTGCACTGAGATTTTCATGCCATATCTAATGTTACAGATGATAGAAAGCAAACCCTAGCTCATTTCCTTCATGTTATTGTTTGACCTTGCTGACAAATAAAGGGGTAAGAAGCCTAAGATAACACTAAATAATTTGAAAGAATTATCTTAGATCGTTAATTCCTGTGTAAAGCTGCCTGCAACTTCTATATGCTACTTAAACCTGCTTGAAAATGTAGCCGCAAGGCCACCTGAGAGCAGGAGTGATAGAGTCATCAGTTTCCTGGCTTTTCTTTGTTTATTTCTTTCTTTGATTTTAATGGTTGAGGGGGACAGACTCATTAAAGATATAAGACCAATCAAAAACTTTCTATAACTATGGCAAATTAGTCACAGAACCAAAAAGTAACTAAAGGTAATTAGCATATGTAATACACCAAGAATGTTTAATCCTGTGTTACTACCGACAGTAGATTCTATTGTCCTTGAATTCTAAGTTTCACCATGTCTCATAAGTCAAGAATTTGATCCCACTTCTATTCTCTCAAACTGTTTCCAGTGCTATAGTAACTTCCATATTTCTGAAGTATGGTTACTCCTAAAAAAATTAGAATAGAGATGCACACCAGATCCCTTCATTTACTAACTTTGATGAAGATTGCCAGGCAGAAAACATTGCCATAATCACTGAGACATATGACCAGCCATCTCATGTGGATACCACATCATGGCAGATATGATCTTAACTCTATGGCAAGATGCAAAGAGAAAAGAAAAAAGAAGCAAAACATTTGCAAATTATACAAAGGTTAGGCAAAGATACAAACTTATTCTGACCCATAAACACATGAGATATAAGCAGGGTTGGATGTTCTTATAGGCCTAAGGAGAAAAATGTACTGAAAATGAAAATTAGGACAATAGGCTGGAAAACTGAAGACCATGAGCCAATTATAACAATAACTAACATAAATTTATCAATGAAGTTTAGTGTGCTGCATAATTTTATGTGTGTTACAGCATTGCATTCTCATACAGCCTTTTGAGAAATCCACTCATTCATTCAAATATATTTATTTAGTCTTCTAATTCCAAGTAGGAAAATAGTAGGTGACAAGGACCACTATTTCTACTATAATAACTTAAAAACCAGTTACATTGCAATATATATATATATATATATAAAGATTTTATTTATTTATTCGACAGAGATAGAGACAGCCAGCCAGAGAGGTAACACAAGCAGGGGGAGTGGGAGAGGAAGAAGCAGGCTCATAGTGGAAGAGCCTGATGTGGGGCTCGATCCCAGATCGCTGGGATCACGCCCTGAGCCGAAGGCAGACACTTAACCGCTGTGCCACCCAGGCGCCCCTGCAATATATATTTAAAAAGACATTGGAAAGTTGAGGAATCAAGGAGAATTAAACAATCCATAGAAGGGAAAGCCCTTCTAAGTTGAGCAGCCTGTCACTGCCTATTTTCTATGGAGGATTTGCCTATGTAGACATGGGCTGATGACTGGGCTTGGCTTGCAGAGGGACTTCACTGGGAGAATACGAAATCAGCAAAGCCTGTAGTGGTCAGGTGGGTTTGGCGGGACAATTGGAAACTTCAGACATCCTAAAACATGGTTAGTTTTTCCAACAGCACATTTGCTGAATTCTGAGACTGGGAAGCTTTTATAAAGCAAACTAAAGTCTCCTGTACTACCATGATATTTAAGAGACAAAGTCCCACTTGAGGATGGGACCTGCCTCAAAACACATGACTGGATTCCTCCTCAGTATGTTTGCCAAAGTTGGAAGCGGTGGGAAGCAGAGGTCAAAAAGAAAAGTCCCAAGCCTCTAAAGAGAAGACTGACTCTCCTACAGCCTTTCAAGACTAAGGTGATAGAGGCCTGTTGACTTTTAATAATAAGACGTGGAAGGACATGCTTGAGAAACAGAAGTGAACTGGTTTAAACTGAGTCATATACACCTGCAACCCAGTCCTAACTCAGCATAATGCAGGTTGGAATGAGACGATCAATGCCTCACATTATCTTCCTTTTTTTTTTTTTTAACATTATCTTCCTAATGTGAAAGTTCACTGTTAGAAGATGCATCCTGCCCTTCTAAAGATCCATACATAAAATGTTTGTCATAGAATTAAAAATTACTAGGTCATGGAGAGCCTGGTAAATGTGGTTGTTAATCAAGGGAATAAAACATAACAGTAGGAGATCTTTAAATGATGCAGATATTGGAGTTAACGGATGAAGACTTCGAAATAATCAGTTCTAATATAGCAAAGAAATTAAGGGGAAAGGGGCAAAATTGATGAAAAGATGAAGAATTTCATCAGAAAGTTTGACTTATTACAATGAATCAGGTTGACACTCCAGAACTACAAAATATCACATCTGAAAATAAGAAGTCCTTGAATAACAGCACACAGACCTGCAGAAGGTAACATAACTGCATTAGAAGATAGACAATAGAAAATACCCAAACTGAAACACAAAAAGAGAGAAGATTAGGAAAAATAGAGGTGAGTATAAAGAAATGCGGCTAGTAAAAAATGTCAATTTACCTGTAATTGGAATCCCAGAAAAATTCCCAAAAATGTAGAAGGAGAAAATGGAGCAGAAGCAATATTTGAAAAGATAATGTCTAAACATTTTTTAAAGTTGGTGAAAAACAGCAACACAAATTCAAGAGTTTTATTAAATCTTAAGTGGGATAAATATAACAAACAAAACAAACAAACAAACAAACAAAAAACAGACCTAGGTATTTAGTGGTCAAACTGCTGAAAACCAACAGCAAAGAGAAAAATTTTAAAACAGCCAGAGGAAAAAAACACACAACATTTATAGGAACAACCATTAGACTGACAGCTAACTTTTCAGTAGAAGCCAGGGAATTCAAAGAAAGGAAATGACATCTTGAATCTGCTGGGAGGTGGGGAGGAGCTACCAACCTAGAATTTTATAACCAGTGAAAATATCCTCCAAAAAATGAAGGTGGAATAGAGATGTTTTTAGGCAAACAAAAGCTGAGATAATGTATTGCCAGCAAGCCTTCATTAAATGAAATACTAAAGGAAGTTTTCCAGGCTAGAGGAAAATGATTTCAGTTGGAAGCAAGAAACTGCATACAGGAATACAGGACATGGGCAAGAGTATGTGAATATTTCTTTCAAAAAACTATGTGTGTGTGTATATATATAATGATGTTTCAAAATAAAAGCAATAATAATGGTGTGTACAGGGCCTAACATGTGACAGAAGTAAAATATGTGAAAAAACAATGGGCAAGAAGGGAGTAAATGGAGTCAGAGGATGGAAATGATGTTACATTTTCAGGAAGTGATGAAGTTACTCATTTAGTACAGATTGTAATAAGTCAAGAATATATATTTTAATATTTAGGATAACCACTGAGAAAATTTTGAAAATCTGTAACTAAACAACCAATAAAGTCATAAAAATGGAATAATATAAAATTTTATTACTTCAAAAGTAGGGAAGAAAGGAGGAATGAAGGAATGAAGAAGAGAGGGGACAGACAAAACAAAACAAACAGTAAAGTAGAAATGTATACTCTATTAATTATCACATGAACTAGACAATGAACTAAACGATCTAGACAAACTGTATAAAAAGTATAAGGACCAATCATATGCTATTAACAGAAGGCACACTTTTATTCTGAGGATGCAGAAAGTTTGTAGGTAAAAGGATGAAAAATAAATGCTATGTGAAATACAGCACAAAGAAAGCTGGTGTAGCTGTACTATTATATGACACAGTTGACTTTAAGGCAAGATGTATTACTAAAGAAAAGTGGGATATTTCATAATGATTAAGTGGTCAACTGAATACGAAGTTATAGCAACCTTAAATTTGTGTATATCTAATAATATAGCTTCAAGATATATAAAGCAAAAATTGACAGTTGAAAGAGGTAACAAACACATACAGGCTTAGTAACTTAGGAAAGGCTGAGATATGTAATTCTGAACAGAGAGATATGGCCCTTGCCTTTATGGCTTGCTTATTAGTTAACAAGAATGTTTCAAGAAGTAAACAACACTGCTTCCTGCTTTTGAACTAAAGTACTGTTCTAAATATTATTATCATACTCATTTTAAAACAAAAGTTGAGGAGTTTGAGACACAATGTCACTTAACTAGTAAGTGGAAGTCAGGACAAGAAACAAAGTCTTTCTGACTCAAGACTCCAAGCTTCTAACCACTATGTTGGCAAGTACATTTCAAGGACAATTCTCTTTTCAGTTGGGATTTACATACAACACTCAACATTTAACCAAATATTTAAGTAAGGGCATTAAAAAATAACTATCATTTATTATTACCTTGATTCTGATACCAAAAAATATAAAGGACATAATTTCAAGCAAATAAACAGTAACTCCTCCCCAAAGGGACATCCGGCAACATTCTACCAACATGAATAAATAAGTAAAGAATAAATTCTTGCCTCTTTTTGTCACAGACCAATGAAAAGTTTATCATAGATCAACCCTGGACCATTGTCTGGCTTTAGGGAACTGACTAAATGGACCAATAGGGTGAAATACAAACAAAGTCACTTAATAAGAACCTCTGCTAATGATAATGAAACCAGATGACATAAGACAATTTAGAAGGACAAAGAAATGGGGTAAGGCCTACTATTTAATGGAGAAAAGACAGACAGGTCTATGCGTTTATTCAATATTCAACAGTATTGACTTCCTACTAGGTTAGAGGTATAATGATTACCAAGACGGACTTTCTCCCTGCCTTTATGGAGCTTATGTTTTACAGTCCACAATCTATAGAATTAATAGTGTAGTGGAAATGAAGTAAACTATCAGAATGGACTTTTGTTATTTGGCCTTTCTTTGAGCATTCTAGCACTTTCCAAAGAATTGAACCAGGAACTAGACCAAAATAATCACACTTTTTGGGCCATGGGCCTGAACACCATGTAAAATAAAAGCCTGTATATTATATACAATAAATATAACATAAGCCTATATATATTTATACTATTATACATATAATATACATTATAAGCCCATATATATATATATGTGTGTGTATATATATATATATATGTATATATATATATATATATATAATACAGGTTTATTTCAACTGTCATGTCCCTTCTCTAACTTGCCATTCCAGCCTTTCTGACTGATTTGAATGAAAACTTCATCAAATAGTGAATTCCTATATACACGTAGGTTTACTCCTGGAATCCCTAACTTTGATGCCTAATTTTGTGTCAACACTAAATTGCATTAATTCCTATAACTGTATATTTTTATTATTTTTTTATTTTTTTATTTTTAAAGATTTTATTTATTTATTTGACAGAGACAGTCAGCGAGAGAGGGAACACAGCAGGGGAGTGGGAGAGGAAGAAGCAGGCTCCCAGCGGAGAAGTCCGATGTGGGACTCGATCCTGCAACACCGGGATCATGCCCTGAGCCGAAGGCAGACACTTAATGACTGCGCTACCCAGGCGCCCCTATAACTGTATATTTTTAAATCCTTTAGGATAAATTCTCGCTTATTAATCTTCTTTTCTAAAGCTCCTTGAAAATCTCATGTATTTATTACTCTGTTAGAGTTCTTTCTTATTGGAATTGCCATTAAGTTTTTAAAAGTAAATTATAAAGGCTTAGGGATATCCTTCAGGACAATTTTTGTTACAAGTGTAGAGTTTATTTTTTATTAATTTTTCCTATAGATTTTTATGTGTATTTTTTAAAAAGATAAAGGCATAATATTACACTAAAATCCTATGATGGTGATCCAGCCATGTGCCAGACTTAAGTAGGTCAGATATAAAGGTTTGATGCCCTATCCCCATGCTTAAACCTTTTGCTCCCTTTGACAAAAAGAGATGAAAGTCTTCATGCTTTTTCCTACAGTGATGACTGATGCCCCCCACCAAACCTGCAGTACCAAGAGAGGCTTTCTCTGGTGCCATACCCTTCCCCCAATTCCTCTCATGAGCATCCAGAAAAAGTTCAAGGAAAAAAGTCTGGCAATGAATGTGAACTTCCTATGTGTCTGGGACTAGCCCACACTCGACCTTTAGATATTCATCAAAATATTAGCTGATTTCTTCTTACCCACTTGCATCTTTTCCCCAAGCTTTGACAACCACAGGTAAGCCAGTCCCGACATTCTGCCTTTCCCAAAGTGACTGAGGTGTCTCACTTTTTAGATTTCAGATTGCCTGATTGGTTTGCAACCTCAGTTTTCTGATGGCTTCAAGAAAAGTGATTTTATAGTTTATCTGGCTTTTTCTCCCTGTGAAGGTGGAGGTGGTATTCTTTCCAGCTGTCTACAAAATTTTGCTTCATTCTTTTTCATGGATGCATTCTGTCATGGTCTCACAGCTCATATAAAGACATTTATATTTAGGCTATACTTGCAGATAATTTAACACACTCTCCTGTCTGATGTTCTAAATAAACTTATTTTTGTAATCAGTGCCACTCATCTATTAAAGTAAATCTTATGCAGAACCACAATATACAAAAGAAAGAAAAGAGGTCAACTATACTCAAAAAAAAAATTTACTAATAAAGTCTTCCACACGCGCATAAAAAAAGAAATAAGAGAGAAGCTGTCTAATTAAACAAGGATAAATCAGACCCACCTGCTCTGCTCTGTGGTGGGACTCACAGAAACATAGTATAGGACTCAAAGAAACATAGTATAAAATATTGTTCCGTTGAAATATATATTGGACTCAAAGAAACATAGTATAAAATATTGTTCCGTTGAAATATATATTGGAAACTGGTAAAGAGGAATTCAGAACAGAGCTTGACCATAATAATTTCCAAATTTTTCTTGATTCTTCATTTCTATAATAATGTACCCCTAATATATGTATATGCACAAAAATCAGAAATATTTTTTAAAGATTTTATTTATTTATTTGAGAGAAAGAAAGAGAGAGAAAGAATGAGCAGGTGGCTGGGGGAGAAGCAGAAGGAGAGGGAGAAGCAGACTCCCTGCTGAACCAGGAGCCTGACCTGGGGCTTGATCCAAGGACCCCAAGATGATGACCTGAGCTGAAGGCAGACGCTTAACCAACTGAACCACCCAGGAGCCCCCAGAAATATTTTTAAGATATGACTTTTTAAAAATATATACAATTAGACATTCTTATGCTTTCTTTCCACATCCCATTGGACCACCTTCCATATTTGCTGAAGAAGCAGCAACCCCAGCTTGCAGATCACTGTTTCAGCAAATGATTGCAGTTCACCATCCACAATAAGGAGGTGACTTATTCTATCCCCACGCATCTTTTTCTCACTCTTGCATTGCTGGGCCCACTGATTCCTCTCACCTGCAACACAGTCAAATCAGAAGAGCTGGTCCAATGGGGTCTTGGGTACAAAGAAAGAAAAGTGGCCTTGAATCCCTCATTGTTGGAACATAGAACCGAATTAACTTCTTTGAGGCATGCTTCTATATTGTGCCCTGGAATATCCCTGTTCTCTGGTTGATTGGTGTTAACCGCTATGCCTTTGTTTCTTAAATTTTATTCAGTTCCTCCTCAATGCCCAGTCTGGCAACAGGGAACTTGGGGAGGAATTCCTAAATATAATTCTAGTAGAAAGAAAGGAGGGGATAATAGTGACAGTGAATGGGAATGGGATTTCTCCACAGTACCCAGTTACTACCTACCTAATTTGGCAGACTTTATAGAAGAAACAAGTATTTTTAAGTGTGGTACAGGACTCTAAAACCACTGGTATTACAATTTGACATCTACCCACTTAATCACTGCTTATTTTACCTTGGAAAAAAGGCCATGTTTAAATAAGCTAGAGGTCACTACTAGAGTTAGAGCTGCTTTACAGCTCAATTAGGTAGGTCCCACAGAAAGAATGTACCCAAGGTATGGCTGAACCATTGGCTAGAGTACTCTGCTAAATTATCAGCACGTATAGCCTAAATAATAGTTACTATGATTTGGTAAAACAGTAGAATATAAAGTTAGTATGGCTAAATGAATGTTTGTTGGAGATAGAGTTTAATGGTTTTTAGGAAATGGGAAGGGCTTTTCAGGTGAGTCTCAGCCTTCAGATCCTCATTTCCTCCAGAAAATAAAGAGGAATATCATCATTTTCACCACCACAAACCTGGGGAAATCAGAGGCAATATGTATTAGAAGTCAGAACTTCCACGTACAGTTATGTACATTGTGCACTGGACAACTCTAAGGAGAATCATTCCCATCATAATAATGTGAATACCATATGGCTACATGGTAGTTCATATGTATATTGTTGTCCCAAACAAACAATTTTGGAATCCTGACCTGCTCTCTACTAGCTTTATAATCTCAGACAAATTATTTAACTACTGGGGACCTCCATTTTATCATCTATCTAATAAAAACAACAATAATTTCCATTTTAAGCTAGTTGTGACTGTTAAATGGGATAATAGTAACAAGACGGCAAGGCAGTGTGGTAGGAAGAATAATGGTCCCCAAAGATACCCACATCTTAATTCCCAGAACCTGTGAATATGTTCTATGACAAAAGGAAATTAAAGTTGCAAATGGAATCAAGGCAACCAAATAGCTGACCCTAAGGTGAGAATATTGTCCCGAATTATCTGTGTGGGTCCAATGTAATCACAGAGGCTCTTAACAGCAGAAGAGGAAGGCAGAAGTGCAGGTCAGAGAGAGAGACAATGACCAAGAAGAGAGAGAGAGAGGTTTGAAGCACGAGATAGACTCAAACTGCCACTGATGGTTGAAGATGCAGGAAGGAGCCAGAAGCCAAAAAATGCAGACTGATTCTAGAAGCTGAGAACTTCCGTCATCTGAAACCCTGCGGGGAAATGGGAGCCTTAGTCCTATAGATGCAAGAAACTGAATCCTGCCAACAAGGTGACTGAGCAAGGACACTGATCTTTTTCCAGAGCCTCCAGATAGAAGTGCGGTTTTCCAGCACCTTGACATTAGACGAGGAAGACCCCTTTTGGACTTCTGATCTAAAGAATTGTGAGATAATAAATTTAGCCACCAAGTTTGCAGTTATTGATTATAACAGCAATAGAAAATTAAAGCTAATATACCCATTGATGTGATTTCGACTATTAAAATTAAAATCACCCATCCAATCTTTACAGTAAAAATATTTACTGAGGGCCTACTAGGTGCTAGACACTTTTAAAAATTAGGATCCCAGGGGCGCCTGGGTGGCTCAGTCGTTAAGAGTCTGCCTTCGGTCCAGGGCATGATCCTGGCGTTATGGGATCAAGCCCCATATCAGGCTCCTCCGCTGGGAGCCTGCTTCTTCCTCTCCCACTCCCCCTTCCTGTGTTCTCTCTCTCACTGGCTGTCTCTCTCTCTCTGTCAAATAAATAAAATTAAAAATCTTAAAAAAAAAAAAAAAGAATTAGGATCCCACAACAAACTAGGAAGGGCCTTGCCTTCAAATAGCTTACCTCTTAGGAGAACATAAACAGAGCTGGAAGGAGGAGCAAGAAAGTGCCGAAACTAGCTGTAGGCAGTTTGCTGAGTGTATTATCCAAGAAAGTAAACCACTTTAGAAATAGGTGAGAGGGGCACCTGGGTGGCTCAGTTGGTTAAGCGTCTGCCTTCAGCTCAGTTCATGTTCCTAGGGTCCTGGGATTGAGTCCCGCATCAGGCTGCCTGCTCAGTGGGGAGTCTGCTTCTCCCTCTCCCTCTGCTCCTCCCTCTCCCTCTGCTCCTCCCTCTCAAATAAATAAATAAAATCTTTTAAAAAAAGAAATACAGATGAGGGATGTTGAGCAATTGTGGACATAGAAGACTTTGATAAGTCCTTATATACATATTTTTAAGGCACTAATACAAGTGAGAAAATGTTATAATAATGACAACAAAAATAGGCTACAGGGAGAGGATTATTTCACCTATTGCATAAATCAAGAATGTGCTGTGGTTCATTCACAGATTTCATTTAGTTTATACCTGAATTAAGAGTAACAGTAAAGAGGGGCCACATTTATATAGAAGAATATTTGCAGTTTATTGCATGTATAATTAATCTTAAGTTAATTATTTAATCAAGTATAAACAGTATTATTCCATTTTATGATTTTTTCATTCTAGATCATTTTGTCTTAATAAAGTACAAATTTTAAAAACCTTTCAGAATCATTATAGACTTCCATTCTCTGAGTTAAAACTTATACAATTTTAATGTTTCATCAGTTCTAAGCATTTACACATATGTTGTATCCTTTGATGTTTCACATTCTATGAAGTATTTTATTTTATTTTTTGATTATTTATTTATTTATTTTAAGTAATCTCTACACGCAGCATGGGGCTCTGACTTACAACCTTGAGATCAAGAGTCGCACGTTTCTCCAACTGAGCCAGCCAGGTGCCCCCACATTCTATAGAGTATTTTATATTCATTTTACAGGTGAGAAACGAGACACACTTAGAAAGAAATGAATGATTCAAATATTAAGATGTCATGTAGCAATCTACATTAAAATTAAAACCTTGATAGAGACGAAAGGGGCTTCATAGAGACCGAGGGCATCAGCTCCTTTCCTCTGGAGCTAAACCTCTATGGTAAAAAGCAAGAAAATGCAGCACAGATGACCACCTTCGTCTCTACCAAATGCCGTGGAGCTGCCTGCCAAGATAAAGAAACCTACCCCTTTCAATGCTGCAAATCTTTCAGTTCAAACCTCTGGTTGCAAAGGAAACAGCACCAATTTGCAACGTTCCAGTGCTCTGAGTTGGTTTCTGGAGTCTTCTACGTCTGCTCTGTGAGGAAAATGAATTGATGCCATGGTTCTTTGTTACTTTCAATAAACTGCCTCTGGAATTAATAAAGGATCTTGAGGAATGAACCAATGGTGAGAGTTGAGGAGGAAGTCATCAACCTGGAAGTTATAATAAGTAATCACACACTTGCTGTTGTCTTATATTGATGGAATACCTACTATGTACTAGCACTGTGAGGACACACAAGAAGAATGTTTTTGCCAGGTATGTCTACTTTTCTCCCTCTTAAACAAGAAATCGTTTCCTTTGGATGACTTGGCAAAGAAGGTTCGTCTGTCAGTGATACTATAATGAGTGGTTTTGAGCCCTGTTTTTAAGGTTAGGTTTCTTGAATAAAGTGACACTTGAAGACAATTTTAAGCAAACAAGGGAGGGTTATTTGATGGATAGAACATGATAGATTTATCTTATGCCTATAAAAAGCATAGGGCTCATTAAAACAGGCAGAAACAAGATGAAGGCCATTTTGAACAAGCAAATTATAAAAAGCCATAGACAGAGATTGAAGAAACCGACACAAATATTTGAAAGTTTAGGAGTCCATCTAAATATTCAACAGTAGGAAATGTTATATGCCCTTAAAGTCATGTTTTAAAGATTATTTAATGGTACCAGAAATTGTTGATGATATAACATTACTTGAAAGAGAGAGCAGGATACCAACTTCCTACAAACAGTACACACATGTGCACACTATGTTACAAATATAGAAATGAAAAATTAAAGCAATCTGTCTTGAGCAGGCTAGGGAATGATTGACAATCTAACGAAACAATTCAGAGATGGGACTGGCTTTGGGGAGGTTTGAGCCAAGGTTCAAATCTAGTTTGTCACACAAGATTTCTACACTGTCTATGTGGAATTGTTCCCATTCTCAGGTAGTTCCTACCCTAGAGATCTTCCTGGGGCTACATGTACCCTCATTCAAGTTATGTGAGAAGTCTGAACATAAACCAGTTTGGGGCCCTGGTTTGTTTGACTTGTTTGTTGTTTCCCAGCCCTTCTGATAGCCAGGAAGGTGTGACATATTTGATCCCTCCTCAGCCCCCTCACAACCAGAGGTGAGGTGAATCCCATCCATGTTGTCAAAAATGGCAGGATTTCCTCCTTTTGTAAAACTAATATTCCATTTTATAGATACACCGTGATTTCTTTATCCAGTCATCCATGGATGAACACTTAGGCTGTTTCCACATCTTGGTTATGGTGAATAATGCCGCAATGAACATGAAAGTGCAGATACCTCTTTCAGATACTGGTTTCACTGCCTTTAGATATATGTTTCTGACACCAACTTCAGTGTGTGGCTTTTTCTCCACACCAACCAATTCTCCAACACCAGCTGGGTGTCCCACAATTCAAGTCAATTCTGACCCAATCTCCCTGGCAATAGCATCAGGTTCCATAGGTTAAGGGCTCACTCCCACAAGACTGCATTCCACAAGACTGCCCCCCACTTCAGATGCCAGTCACAAGTCCAGTTGATATTTGTGCTTCTGACTGACTGGCTCACAACCTCTTCCTTGGGTTCAATTAATTTGCTAGAGCAGCTCATCGAACTCAGGAGTTTACTCACTAAATTACTGGTTTATTACAAAAGATACTAAAGGATGTGAATCAACAGCAAGATGAAAAGATATACAGGGTGAGGTCATGAACAAGGTAGCTTCTGTCCCCATGGAGTTTGAAACCTAGCATGGCAACATGTGGATGTCCTCTTGTTTACCAACCTAGAAGCTCTCTGAACCCTGTCCTTTTGGGTTTTTGCAGAGGTTTCTTTAGCATGATTGATTAAATCAGCCATTGGTGACTGATTCAACCTCCAACCCTTCTCCCCTCCCAGAGGTAAGAGGGCAAAACTGAAAGTTCCAACCCTCTAATCACATGGTTGGCTCCACTGGCAATCAGCCCCCATCTTTAGTGCCCTCCAGAAGTCGCCTCATTAACATAATAAAAGACATCATGTAGCTGTCATCACAGGAAATTCCAAAGGTTTTAGGAGCTCTGTGTCAGAAAGGGAGATCAGGATTAAATATGTATTTCTTATTATAAATCACAATAGCACAGGCTGGATACCCAGAAGTGGGATTGTTGGATCATATGATAGTTCTAGTTTAATTCTGAGGGAAAACTCCATACATATTTTTCATAATGACTGTACCAATTTACATTCCCACCAACAGTACACAAAGGTTTCCTTTGCTCCACATTCTCACCAACACAGGTTATTTCTGTCTTTTTGATAATTGCCATTCTAACAGGTGTGAGGTGATATCTCAGTGTGGTTTAGATTCACATTTCCTGATGATTAGTGATGTTGATTATCTTTTCATGTACCTATTGCCCATTGGTAGGTCTTCTTTGGAAAAAATGTCTATTTAGGACCTCTGCTCATTTTTGATCAGGTATTTGGGTTTTTACTCTTGAATTGTATGAGGTGCTTATGTATTTTGGATTTTAACTCTTCAGATATAAGATTTGCAAATATTTTCTCTCCTTTATAGGTTTCCCTTTCATCTTGCTAATTTTTTTTTTTTTTCTTTGCAGAATCTTCTTACCTTGATGTAGTTCCACTGATTCATTCTTGGTTTTGGTGTCATACTCAAAACATCATCACCAACACCATTGCCAATGAGCTTTTTCCTTGTTTTCTTCTAGGACTTTTACAGTTTCAGGACTTACATGTAAGTTTTTGATCCATTTTGATTTGATTTTTGTGTATGGTATAGGGTAAGGGTCCAATTTCATTTTTTGCATGTGTGTATCTAGTTTTTCCAATATTTATTGAAGACAACATATTCTCCCCATTCTTGGTGCCCTACTGAAGATTAGTTGACTGATTATGTGTGGGTTTATTTCTGTGCTCTCCATTATGCTTCATTGGTTTATGGATCTGTTTCATGCCAGTATGATATTGTTTTGACTACTAGCTTTATAATACAACTTGAAATCAGGCAGTGGGATATCTTCAACTTTGTTCTTTTTTCTCAAGATTTCTTTGGCTACTCAGGGTCTTTTTGGTTCTCTACAAATTTTAGCATTTTTTTTTCTATTTCTCTGAAATATGTTACTGAAATTTTGCATTAAATCTGTAAATTCTGTAATCTGTAGAATCTGTAACATGTTAACAATATTAATTATTACAATCCATGAGCACAGGATATCTTTCAATTTATTTATGTTTCTCCTCATTTTTTTCATCAATGTATTATAGTTTTTGGTGTACAGATCTTTTATTTCCTTAAATTTTATTCCTAAGTTTTTTATTCTTTTAAACACTATTGTAAATGGAATTGCTTTCTTGATTTTCTTTTTGAATAGTTCATTGCTAGTGTGCAGAAACACAGTCCATCTTTGTATATTGAGTTTGTTTCCTGCAACCTTACTGAATCCATTTATTAGTTCTAATAGTTATTTGTAGATAACTTTTACCTCTTCTTTTCCAACTTGGAGTCCTTTTATTTATTTTCTTGTGTACTTGTTCTGGCTAGGACTCCTAGGACTATGTTGAATAAAAGTGCCAAGAGTGGGCCGTCTTGCCTTGTAGTGGATCTTAGAAAGAAAGCTTTCAGGGATGCTTGGGTGGCTCAGTAGGTTAAGCATCTGCTTTTGGGTCAGGTCATGAACCCAAGGTCCTGAGATTGAGTCCCTCATCGGGCTCCTTGCTCAGTAGGGAGCCTGCTTCTCCCTCTGCCTGCCACTCCCCCTACTTGCTCTCTTTCTCTCTCTCTGACAAATAAATAAGTAAAATCTTAAAAAAAAAAAAAAAAAGAAGCTTTCAGTTTTTCCCCATTAATTATGATGTTAGCTGAAGATACCCAAATTATAACACTTATTAACTCTGGATATGGATTATAGATTATTCTAAATGACTTTACATTATTATTTTAAAATAACACTTCAGTAAGTACATATAATCTGAGAAATACAAAGCTTCATGAGGACAAAAGTGTATATTCCCAATATATCACTAAAGTCAGGTTATTCATAAATTGATAATTTTATATAGTTACATATTGTTTTATGTGTATGTTTTTATAACTATATAGTTTTATAATTATATGTAGATAAATAAGTTATATATATAGTTAATTTATTTAATCATAAGTTAATGTACATTTAAAAATCTGAGACTGAGGGACAAATCATTCTAAAAGTGTTTAAAACCATGGGATATTTGGGGCGCCTGGGTGGCATGGTCGGTTGAATGTCCAACTCTTGGTTTCAGCTCAGGTCATGATCTCAGCCCACATCAGGCTCCGCACTCAGCATGGAGTCTGCTTCAGATTCTCTGTCCCTTTCCCTCTGCCCCTCCCATTCATGCTCTCTCTCTCTCTCTTTCTCTCTAAAATAAATAAATAAATCTTTAAAAAACCCCACAAACAAACCAAACCATGGGACAGTTAGTGAAAAGACGGTGACTTCATAAAGCAATAGTTGAGATATGTTATTTTTGTAATAATTTTTTGACTGATTAAAGTTAATGGGTCTCATCAATTATAATTTCTTTTCTATTACCAAATGTTTAGATAACCATCACTATAAACTTCAAAAACTTCATTTCTTAGAAAAAAATCACTCAGAAAATGTCATGTAACTGGCCTGAAACTGGGCTTTCCTGAGCCATTTCTGTAGTCCCACCTGTCTGTGTGTCAGTCTTAGCCCATTGTCAATGATCTCACCACACACACACACAGAGTAATACACACATACAAACACACAAGCCCCAGTAAGGTAGTTTTATTGACATTCTTGTGGATAGACAGAGAATGGGGTACGTCATACAGCAGAACTTTAAAAACAACACATTTACTTTTCTTCATTCCCAAAACACCCTTTCCCTTGGCAGCTGTCTCATACCTCCTAGTTCACTCTGTGTCTGCTGTACCTATTTTGCTTTTTCTTCTCCTCCCTCCCACATGGCATCCAGCCCCTACCACATAAGGTTGCTTCAGCTAGGCCAAGAGTCAACACGCAAATGACCACAGGAGAGGTAGGTAACATAAAGGAAAAAATGAAGTCCAAGTATGAAGGACTGGTGAACCATGACCAATTGGACAGCATATGCCCCACAAAGTGCTCAGTACTCTATGGGAATGTGGACCCAGTATTCCCTGAGTTCCAATTGTGAAGAGATCCCCAAAATATGATATTTTTCACATCTTGGCAACCAATTCACATTTTAAAAAAATACTATGCAGGTAAAATAAAAGTATTTGCCAGCAGATGAAATCCATGATTCTAGTTTTTGACTTCTCTAGATCTATTTCCTCTTCCTATGTGGACCAAATTAGCCTCCTCTTGGTGTCCTCACTTTGTATTACCAAACATTAGCTACTGCTCGGGGGAATGTAAGTGACTCATCACTTAATTTGTGTGTGTGTGACAGAGAGAGGGAGGTATAAGAGTATAGACACTGAAACTTTCCAATACAGCATTGCATTTTGCAGCCAGGGCAACCGATGTCAGGAAGGCTGGTGCTAGCTCCTATTTAGCTCCTTTTTAGTTAAAATCTTTTTTTAAAACTTTTTTAGTTAGTTAAAATCTTATTTCACACCTATAATACCAAGACAAATGCTGAGATGCCTTAAACTCTAAAATTAAATGACTATGTTGTATGTATTTTCTTTTATGCCCTTTTTTTCCCTTTTGGAAAAAAACAAAATGAGCCAGGCATTACACCACCATCCGTGATTGGTGGTGTTTAGTAGACACCAATGTCCCAAGCTGCTATGATGGACGCTGCATGAATGAGGTAAGACTGAAGAGTCGATGCCCAGGAGCCATGGCTTTTAAACTTTTTCTTTCTCTTTTTCTTACCATGTATTATTCAGAGTCTAGTCAAGAAAATGAAAATCTCATTAGGTATTTCAAACAGAGGGATTGAAAACAAGAAATTGGTTACCTAAGTGTTGAAAGACTGAGAGAGCAGAAAGGGAATGCTAAACTAATACCTAGAGATAATAATGTCAGGAAAGAGCTCCCATGGCTTGAGGAGGGGACAGAGAAGAAGAAAACACAGTGGGGCTGCTAGAACCAGAAGCTTGAGGACAGGTTCCAAGGAGCTGACATCCATACCTTTGAAGAGGGGACACTTTGGCTGGTACCTCTGCTGCGAGAGACCTGAAAGAAGCCGAAAGAAGCAGGAGGCTGGAGCCAGAGCTGTCGCTGGAGCCAAGCTGAGGGAAACAGAAAAACAGACAGGAAGGCTCCTCTCCCCTCCCCCCACCTTCGTGTCTCCCTCTAGCACCCCCTACTTGCAGAACCTAACAGAAAACCAGCTGGCACAGAAGAATCCCAATGCCAATCAGAGAAGCAGCATATACAGGGGTGGATCTGGAATTGAGAGACAAAGGGCGAATTCTGCCACAAACACAACCCCAGTAAGAAATATATTTCACATCAAAACTCAGTAACCAACATTTGCGTGCAAGTCCACTTGGAAAAAGTTTCGCGCACATTGGGACGCACTGCATTTTCTTTTCTAGTATACTCTATGCCGTTCTATTTTTTTTAATGCTAGTTACACCCCCCCCCCAAATAATCTCATGACCCACTAACATCCTAGAAGAGTCTCAGATCTAAAAAAGGAGTGGGCAATTCCTTGGACTGCATAGGAGCAAAATATATGTAGTTGAGAAACAACCAACCAAAAAAAAGAGTCCTATCAAATTCAAACAAAAGTCTATAAGCAATTTGGAAAATGTGGGGAAAGCATGGGGAGACTTATTTCTCTGATTTCAGAGCAGTCTTTGCAAACAACAACAACAAAACAAAAAAACAAAAACCAAACCCCAGAGAATATTATTGTGGTGGAGTCAGCAAGATTCACATTTTAATTTTGACCCTGCCTTCTCCATCAACATTACAGACGTAAGTTTGGAAGTAATATATGACATAGGTGTTTACATGGTGGGTGGCACTGAAATTCTTAATGCCCTTTTTAGAGTCAACATTTATCAACATGGTGGCACATGGAAATTAGGTTTGTTTTCTTTAGTGAATAAGCGTTAGGAAAATTACAGTGTTGTCCACTGGATGGCATAAAAGTTACTAATAACAGATTCTTCTTTTGATTTCTGGGGTAATTAATCCTAAAAATGTATATTTTTATGACTCAAAAAACACAATAGGACTGCACTATTTGTTTTTGGTTATTGGCTATCATCCAGTATTAAGTCAAATTTTTATATATATTTAAATTCATTAGTAATTCAAGTACCAAATTTGGCCCTCAGGAGGCCATTTAGATATCTGTACTACTAAAAGCATAACTCCTACCCTCCAGAAAATAGACCAGAGACTTGGGGAGAACAGCAATTAAAATCTGCTGTGGCAAATGCAAATTCAAATCAACATAGATGGTTTTGACTCACTGAGTTAATAGATTCATTCATGTGTAGAACCTGGAAGAACTTTTGGCTTAAATTATATAGAATTTTACCCTTTGCCTTTTTTTTTTTTTTTAACCTTGTACTCAAGTTCTCTATGCATTAGATTCTAAAGTTTATCAGGAAATCCCAGGGCCCGAATCTAGGTTCAGATCCTGTTTCTGTCACTAAGGCACCATTTGAACTCAGGCAACTCAACTTCTCAGTCCTAAATTCTCTCCTCCGTTAACATTCATGAAGATCAAATGAGATCACTGACAGAAAAGAATTTGGAAGTTAACAGGTTCTGTTGAAGGACAAAATCTTGCTAAACTCTTCACATTACATGCGCCATAGTGTCTAGCAATAGTTCAGGACACACATACAATAGATACCTTATAACTGCCGGAACACCTTTTTAAGATAAGGACATCTATCAAGAAATCATAGTTTTTCTAATCTATTTCTACTGAAAATAGAAATACACCCAAGAGAGAAAAGGGGCAGGCTTCAGACTCCCCCAGCATAGGGTAGTATAAGGATCAAAAGTCTGTGTTCAGAGTCTATCCACCTCAGTCCAAATCCAGGGTTCATGACTTTCCTGTGTAACCTGGATGAGCTGCTCACCCTCTCTGTGTCTCATTCTTCCCACCTGCAAAAATGGAGGGAATAACACCATCCAGCTCACAGAAATGTCATGAGATTTAAAAGAATATGTACTATAAAGTGCTTTGGAATATCGCCTCGCCGATAGTAGCCCACAAGAGTTATCAGCTGTTTCTATCACTTTCGTTCTTATTCCCAGAGTTTGAGGAAGCCACCACAGAGGTGAAAGTTGGATAGAAAGAACAGAAAAGCAGAAGAGGCATGAATTTGGGAGATGCTTCAAAATTCAGAGTGTTGCGGCAGCACCGTAGTAGAATAGCCCCACAGAGTAGCAGATAAAACCACTGGATCTCTTCCTTTCCAAAATTTTCCAGCTCTCTATTCAGAGCAGTTGTCCATGGGAACACGTCTCTGATTTTATAATTGAAAAACTCCCAGGTTTCATAAATAAAACCACAATGGAAGGCCATTACATATCTATGAGAATGGCTAAAGTGGAAAAAACAGACAATGCCAAGCACAGGGGAAGGTACGGAGCAATGGAACTCCAGCACACAGATGGTGGTCATGTAAACTGCTAAAAACCACTTTGGAATACTGGTTGGCAGGATCTATGAGAGCTGAGCATACGCATTCTTTATGATCCAGAAATTCCGCTTCTAGGTATATACCCAATAGAAATGAATACATATGTTCACCAAAAGGCATGCACAGAAATGTTCATAAGGACAATATTTATAACGGCCTAAACAGGAAACAACCCAAATTCCATCACAGAAGCATGGGCAAATAAATTGTGGTATAGTCACAAAATAGAAGGCTATATATCATAGAGAACAAACAAACCACTGTTATGCAACATGGATGAATCTTAAAAACAATATTGAGAAAAGTAGCCATTATATAAAAGAGTGAGTACTTCATGAATCCATTTATGTAAAGTGTAAAAGCAGGCAAGACTAAACTCTGGTGTTAGAAGTCGGAATAGTCACTGTCCTTTGAGCGAGCTGGTAATGGGAAAGGGAACCCAGGCACTTCCAGAGTGACCTCGTGCTCTATATGTTGTTCTGGGAACAGATTACATGAATGTGTCCACCTAGTGAAAATTTGCCAATATGTGCACATATGTGTATACACACATGTATACACACACAATGTGTGTGTGCTAACCTTCAAAAATACACACAGATGTATATGTGTGTGTCTGTATGTTAAACTTCAAAAAAAAATGCAAATAGGAGTCTTGAGCAGTTAAACTATTAAGAAACTATTAGGACCTTTGAAGGACTAACCTCCCCAGGCACTGCTAAGAACCGATTAACCCTGTGCCTGGGCACCTAATACAAGGCCCTGACGTTGCTTGCTTATATGTCAGTCTCCCCTACTCAGCCATAATCTGCTTAAGGCCAGAGGCTGTGTCTTATTTATTATTTGATCTCCGGTGTTCAACACAGAGCTGGCACATAGTGGGGTTCTTATAAATGTTTCTTGAATGATTGCAAAATAAAACTAATGAGAAATGAGATACATTTACTTTATACATTATAGAAATATATTTTGATGCCAAGTTTGCTGAAACATCACTTTTTGTCCACTGAGCCACCCAACAGTTGATATCAACTGTCTTCTGAGTTCTCCCTCAAATTACACCCAAACCACTGATTACCTTTCCCTGGCTTTGGAGTTTCATTAGCTAAGCTCTTCTGATCAGACGAAGCGGACAACAGTACCTTTCTTATTCAAGTTTCCAGGTAGATTTTGTGATGGAAGATGAAAACCAAATTTGTACATAGCCTAGCTAACTCTGAAATGTATCAGAGACATTATAACCTACCAAAGGCATGGTTGTGCACTTACACGATCCGCACAAGTTGGCAGAGACAGAGTAAGGATGGAGGAAGCTTTCTAGCTTTGCTACCCCTGAAACCATTTTCTGAGAGTCGCTGTCTAGTGCTTTAATAGGATATCAAGAAAAATGAAGTAAACGTCTGAGACACAAGATGCTATCGTTCTGAGCGTGGGCATTTGTGCTTCCCACCCTAAAGGGTAAATTCTTATTATTTTCGGGAGTCAAATCTGCTTAATTCCCTTGATGTCTCTGTCATTGTAAAAGTGCACTTACAGAGACGGCAAAGGGCTGCGGCACCCCAGCTTGTATCCCACGTGAGCCGTAGCCCTTTGCGTTTGAGACTCACAATACAAAGCAGAACAGTCCATCTCTGGAGGTTCGGAAATTAGTTTCATATTTGCTGTCTCGACAGCAGCCAAAAAGGACAAATTAATACAGCCTTATGTACAGTACTGAGATGGGGGGATGGGAGGGGGAGATTAACGTCACCCATCCATCAGTGACCTAACCGGAAAAGCATCAGTAAATGATTAAAGAAAGATGACCCGAAGGGGAATGCAGGGGGATTCGGACAGACTTTGGTCAAAGCCCCCAAAACTAATGTGATTTCAAGCTGGCCTCAAAATTCAATTTGTGTGCGACCTCACAGTCATCTCTCCCGCAACGACGTGCAGCGTAGTGGCCTGTGAACAGCTCCCAGCACAGCACGGAGAAGATGTCGTGTTCCAGGCCCTCCGTGCCCGTGAGGAAGGCGGGCCCGATGACCACACAGGAGGACAGGCTCAGTAAAGCACGCAGCCTGCCGATCCCACCTGCTGACCGTTGCCCTCCCCAGGAAGCACATGTTGCCGCTGAATTCCTGCCAGCATTCGGCTGTCAGGTAGGGCATCTGCAGCGGGCAGCTCCCGAGGGCGGCCACCTGGTGCTGTCAGTCGGCCTCAGACCAACAAGAAGAGGGGACGCATTCATCTATGTGCTTATTTTTCTGCGCGGAGGGTATTTCTTGGGACTTAGAGTTTTCATTTGGCAAGTGAACTGGTCTCTTTAGTTAGGAGGCAAAAAAAAAGGAATTTTGCTGGCTTTCCTTTAACTCAGAGTTCCCTGCTTTGGAAAGCTGTTTAGTAATACCTGGTTCGCCCTCATTAAATCTGTGCAGCTCTTCGTGGTGCAGTAAACGGACTTGAAAATATATTTGAAAAGTATATGCTGATCACCAGAATTAGAGGCATAGTCATTGAGCCCCACTATTTTTTAGTGTGTTGTTATAAACAATCACAATAGGCAAATACAAAGTTAGCGTTTTAATCCCATTAAAAAGAAAAGACAAAAATAAAACAGCAATAAATGTCCCAGGAGAAACATGGCACAGTCCTTAGAAAAGACCATTTTTGGCTCCTGTCTCCACAGTTTACAGCATGCAAAGGAATAAAAGATTTTCAGCAAATGTCAACAGTTAGATAATATTTCAACCTCAAAACGGCTGTTTGTTTTGATCCAAAATCAACTTATATTTAATTTTAACTCCTAACTTGCATTTTGCATCTATAAATGCAATGCAGCTTTCCATTGAACCTGTTTGATATAATGAAACTTGTTAATGAGGAAGCATGATTTGCTTTTACCAGACTGCGTTAAGTAGTAAGATAATTTTGAACAGAAATTAGCACCTGGGTAAGAAGAAAGCCATTGCCCTAATAATAGAGAGAGTTTGGTTAGTGACTTTTGGCTTGGTTTATGTTTCTGCTAAGTGACAAAGTAATAATGATGATAAAATGTGTAAAGATGCTAGGTTAAGGATAGTGTTGGTGATAATAGGAAAATAATAATAGGAAAATAATCAAATGCTGGGTTTGCTCAATAAACTTTAGACTGTATATCTAAGCACCTATAGGTTTACTTTTTAAAGCGTGTACCCAAACACATACACATCACCACTAAAAAATTAACTGTATCTCTCTAGCTCTGAACCATATCTTTTCCAGCAATTCTTTTCCAGCAATTTTCATTACGTGATTTTTCTTCTTCTTCTTCTTCTTTTTTTTTTGATAACGGAATTTTTGAGGAACACAATCATCACGTTATGGCAGAACAGACTGTTCTGAACTTCAAAAACATATTACTATGGAAATTGGTGTTCAGAAAGTCATGCGGAAATTGCCATGAGTTTATTTCTGTGTTAATGGCATTTTTAACACCAAAGATTCACAGTGGAGACAGAATCAGAGAATCCCACACCAGCATATTTATGCACGTTTTCTAGTAAACATAAGCACTCCATCACTTTTATTTACATGGCCATATTTTCATTCTACCTGTGTATTTTTAGGAAGTTCAATAAAATATTTGCTCAAAAAGTATTCCGGACATGTGAAGGTCTGAGGTGCCAAGTCATACAAAGAACTGGATGCAAGGGAGGAACAGGAAGTTGAATGGGTGAAAAGTGGTTGGGCAGAGAAGCACAAAAGGGATTCAAAAAACGCAGAATGACCCTTAATTTAAGAATCAGAGGAATCAGACCATAACACTAAAAGCAGAAACTGTTTTCATAACTTCTCCTTTCCACAAATGGTGTGTCTTGATTATCTTCAAACCCTGGTAAGCTGCCTGTGCTCACTAACACTTAGGGAAAGCCCAGACAGGGAACGAAGGGGATTTTAGCCTGTTGGGAGGTTTTGGAAACGTCTAAACTTCTTTTCTGCGCACTTGCTGATTTCCCATCTGTCACTTACTGTCAGCCCCCTTGCGACAACCACATTGCACTGTGAGTTCTTTCAGGTGTGTTTGAACGATCAGTTCAGCCTTCCACGGGGTGCTGGTGGAGGGAAAGAGGCGCGTGGCATCAGAAGACGCGCACTGTGCGTACCTAAGGAAGGGGCTCTAACAACCACCCCGGGCCTGCCCCAGGAACACCAGGGAACGTGACAAGAGTGCAGCCAACACGCTTGTTAAACTGAAGTAATTTTTCTGAACAGCAAGAGCATCTGGCTGGCTCACAGATAAGGGAAAATGTCAATCTGCCCCTTGATAGTCTGTCCTCCGTTTTTACGTTGAACTGAGAACTGCCCTTGAACAGGCAGGGGAGCTTGCTGCAGTTTAGAAGAAGGCGATGACGACAAAAGAGTTCCTAAGTGTCTAGGCATATTCCATACTCATATTCACAGAAACAATATTCCACATTACTTGTCTCTCATTCAGCTGGCTCTGAACTGGAAACACCCATCCCCCTGCGTGCGCTGTGAGAAATTCCTAGGTTTTGTTTCATGAATTTTTCATGGAAAGCAAAACAGTATTTTTTTTTTTTTTAAACAGAAGAGCTTTTGAAATGTCTTGAACTTGCTTTGGGTATTTCATCGGATCAGTTTTCTGTAATGTTGCTTCCCACCCTCCTGTACTCTCATCCAAACCCCAAATCCTTCAGCCACTAGGCTGCTCAGTGCCCTGGTTTGATAACCCTGCAATTGGAGGGTGGAGTGGAAGGAAAGGCCTCATACCTTTGTTTTTCTGGTTCTCCCCAACACCCTGGTGGCCTACTTGGGTGTCCCACAAGCTCTCTGTGGAAAATAGTGTGTCCCATTTAGCAACAACTCCACCTAGCATGAGTTCCTGAGCTATACTTAAACAAGGGTAAGGGAGAGTTGGAATGATTTGAGGCCTGCGTTAGGCCATGCGAGAAGAACCATTTTCTCTCCATGGTGGTGGGCCACAAAGTAATTTCTGCTTCTACTTTGGCAACCCCTGGGGTAGAGGGAGGGAAATCATGTTATTTTCCAGTGTGACAAAAAGGCATATTTTCAGGGGAAGTTTTCAGCAAAGTGGAAAGGGGATTTTTTAACCTAATAATAATTTAAAAAAAAAAAAGCCAAAAGAAAACTTTTCTATTTCCCAGGACTTCTCGTAATGTTGGATTATTTTTTATGCGAAGAAAGAGAAATACATTCTATGTAGCTCAGAGTATCCATTTTCTCATAGCTACACAAAATGATCACACTTGTTCAAAATAGCCATTGTCTTTTGTATTTGGTAATATTTATAGAAAAACATGGATTAACTTTGTAGTCCAGCTTTTTAAGAATCTCAACTATTTAGAGTGTTTCCCCTAAGCGTTAAAAACATGCTAAGGGAGGAGGAGACATGAATCTGTCAACATTTGCATCTAGAGTATACTTCCTTCTTCAGTAATCTGTCTGAAAAACATTCAGGCAATTTTTTCTAAGTTTGGAGTCACTAAAATTTAACATTCACACCCATCCATAAAAGTACTGTGATGCAAAGCCTAGTTCTGATGTCTGGATTCTCTTACAATGTTTCAAAACCTCCTTCTGCCTCCATTTTAATACTATTTACTGTCTTTCCTTTGGGTCCCATGGTACTCAATATCTATCATTTAGTTATATTTCTTATAATATTTTATTGAGTAGATCGTGACATTGATTTGTTACATGTTTGTATTCAATTAAAAAATGCAAAGCCTTTAGGTTCTGCAATGACGTCTCACTCATTAAGGAACTTCTAGGGCCAAGGACACACCTATAATTTATAGATGACTAATAAATATTTGTTGAAAGAAAGAATGACTGGATAACAGGAAGTCACACTGACATAAAGACAGCAAAACATTTATATATATGTATATATATGTATATTTATTTTATATATCATATATAATATACTATTAATTACTATACTAGTGATTAATTGATAGTAATTAATATTATATATTATATATTACTTATATATGAAAGAATATATATATATATATATATATATGCACCTTAAAGGACACCAGAAGAATAAATGAAGGCACTTTTTGTACAGAATTTTGAAAAGAGAAAAATAATTTCTTGGCCTTATCTGTATACTTTCTGAATAAACGCCCTTTTCAGAGAGCAAACAATACACCTGCTTTTAATAAGACGGGAACATGAGGTGTGGTGGTGGCAATGGAGGGAAGACAGCTAAGTCTGGGCAAGGCCACAGTCCAGGCTAAGAGTCAGAAGGGGGCTCCTCTCCAGGGTCTTTCTTCTGTACTTTAGACATTCTACCCTGGGCCGCAGTTTTCCCTTATTTTATCACCCTGCTGCAAATAGAAAATCTTGGATGTTTTGTAAAGGGTTAAAAATTTGAGTGCACCAAATTTGCCTAGTTTGGATTCTACTGGTTGAAAAGAAAACTGCCCCTTCCCTGCTTTTCATGCAGTCAAAGGAATGGGCACAGAGATGGAATGAACAGTGGATTGGACTCATACACATTACAGTGAAAGCTTATGAGCATAAAAGACTTCTCTGGCATCAAATTGATAGACACATGAGAGCATATGTCTTGTTAACAAAACTAAGGTAAAAATGTCACATATGTATATATTGTGTATCACTATAAATATAGGTATTCCTTTAGGGAAATAGTCATGTTTGTAATTAACAGCATTCAAAATTAGGCATTCAAATCTAGAAGAGGTCTATGAATTGCAAAAAGCACTCTGCTATCCCAAAGAGAGGTTTTATAAATAGAAGATTTTGTATATAAGCTTATTTATCTGCAGCCTTGTAAAGAGTTGAGCACTGTCTAGAGAATGTGATCTAAGTAGGCAAACAATCCAGATAATGTAAATTGCAGTTTGAGGTCTAAGAAATAGAGAAAACATGTTTAGTCTAAAAAAATATAGAGACCTAAAATGGCATGCAAATGTTGAGAAAACTTTTTCTGGGATGGGATAATATGGGAACACTAAAATATAAATTAAAATCAAAGAGACTTTGCAGTTTAAAATGGTGTGTCGAGAAAGTTCCTCCTAACAATTTGTCCCAAGTTCCCATTCAATTCCCACAGAGACATGCAAAATAAAAACAAAGGCCAATTATCTATTGCTACAGTTATGGATATATTTTCATAAATGGAGCTAATTCTAAAAAAAAAAAAAAAAAAAAAATGGAGCCTGCCCATGCTTTACTCCTTGAAACAGAGCAGCCTTTCTTACTTAGAAGGGAAGGAGACCATCCTACTGACATCTAGGTCAGTGACTGAGAGCCCTTTACCAATAAGAAAAGGGGGACCATTACTCTTTCTTGGGTCAGATGGTGTTGTCTGAGACTAACAGAGTGCTACATTCCCGGTCACATTTTTCATATTCATTTTGAGGCTCTATATCCCAGAAAATAAAGGAGCAATAATTTGAAGAAATACTGATGATCACACATTGTTTTCTGCGGGGAAAGTGTTGGGGAGAAGCTGATGGCAGTATGGTTTCATTGGCTGAGTGTATGGAAGAACAGTCTGTCCGTGTAGGAACCTGGCAATTTTCACTTGCTCTGCTGCCCTTTAAGGCCTTATGTTGACTAAGACAAAATTAATGAAAGAAGATGCACATAGAGGCATGTGCTAAGTTATCAGTGTTAAAATGTAAAGACAAAGGGAAACCATCCTATTAAATATCTTGATAGAAATACAAGTTAAGTACAAGAGGGCCAAAATAAGGTTGGTTTTCTTTTAAACAGGAAAAGTCAGAAGGCAATAGAACCATAGCTACACACAGTTTTGTAGTAAGAAATTCATCAAATGAAAGTTTGATATCCCAGCTAAGATGTTTTCAGTGTGAGAAAGCAACAGAATGATGATATTTCTTGGTATGTCAGGCCTAAAAACAAACAAACAGTCAAATGTTCTTCTGGAAAAAATTATAAAACACAGTGGTCAAGACTTATTTCAAAAATAAAAGCCTAACAGTTGGAAAGTATTCTATGAAAGCATGGTGGCAGAACACTCTGAACTCTGTTAAATACAGTTGTCTAAGTAATAATATAAATAAGTAAAAAACTGGAATTCAAATTTCCCAAGAAAATTTGAAATATCAAACACATAAGCTAACTATAATAATAACAGCCTATATTGATTGTTAGTATTTGCCAGATATTGTTTTACTGCGCAAATTCATTGAATCTCAACAAGAAAATTTACAAAATGGTTGCTGTTATTATCCCTATTTTCCAGATGAAAAATTGAGGCACAGAGAACTTCAGGAAATTTCCCTAGGTTACGTCACTAGAAACTGGATGTAATAGCCTGAATTTACAAATCTGAGTTTTTTTTTAACTTAGAAATTGGGAGAAGTGGGTAGCAAAATCCTTTAGAGGAATTATACATAGTTCAAATAAATGTGGTTAAAATCTCCCTCTCCTTCTTTCTCCCAGAATCATTATTTTCCCATCTCTCATCATTTCTCTAAATAATCACACCTTTCATCCATTACTCAAGCCAAAAAAAACTAGGTATTATTTTTATTATTTCCCTTCCTACATAATCTATATTTAATCTGACAAAAATGTCCCTTTGCTATTCAATTTGCTCATTTCTTTGTTACACCCTTAGCCCAAGTAACTATCAGTCTTCCCACCTCTGACTGCTTCTTAACTGCCTAAGTAATCTCCCTAACTTTTGTCTTAGCCCCCTTTAATCATCTCTTCAGCCAGCAATCATAAAACATGACACCATCTTTCAAATTCTCCAATAGTTTCCTACTGCTTTCGGAATAGAATGCTGACTCCTTCATGTGTCCTAAGAAGCCTCGCATGCTCTGGCCCCACACTGCTGCTTCTGCCATATCCTGAAGTTAGCATGCCTCGCTCAGCCTCTGACATCTTAGCTTTTCAATAAATACATTTCATGGAATATCGGAAAAATGTAGTGAAGTCATTTGACTCAATATGTGTATCTCTTTGTCTTTCACTCATCCTACTCCGGTCACATTGCTGGATGGCCCCAAATAAATGTGGGGTCTAATTGGATAGAAAATTATAGGATAGTTAAAATATTAAAGCAAGGGCAAACTTTATCAACTGTCACCAAAATTCTACATAGAGATAAGGACATACATGGTTGTAAATGCCTTTATTTAAAAAAAAAATTATGGCTAAAAATAAAATTTGAAAACATTGTATGCAAACTTTTAGAAAAATATGCTATTTAAAAAAAAAATTTTCGGATTTGTAAATTATATTATTTTCTGTTTCTGATTATTTAAAAATAGAAAAAAACCTATAAAACTTTAGTCAAGGAAAAAGTCAATCAAATTTAATATGAGAAAGGACATATAGGAACATATAGGGATGATTTTTTAAATTTTAAAATTATAGAAAATATTATCTTAATAAAAATCTGGATCTTAATATTCATTGCTGATTCCACAGCATCTAGAACAGTGCCTGAGGCAGAGAGGTTTTCAGGAAATATTTGATGAATACATAAATTTAACCAGAAAATATTAACTTGTCTCAAGAAATAGAGGGCCTCTAAAGAGCAACCACCCCAGTGAAGGGAGTACTTGATGTTATCAAAGAATTATCTCAAATTCCAGAACTCTCTCATTCAGTAAATATTTATTGAGCACATACTATATGCCACCAACTACACTAGACACTAGAAATAACCATCCACCGCCACCACCACCCAAAAAAAATCGCCTTCATAAAGTTTTATTCTTTTCCTATGATCAGCAAGAAAAAATACACCCCCCCACACACACCTGCCAATATGTGCTATGAATAAAACTACAACAGAGTGAGGGGACTGGGCCTGGGGGTTCATGGATGGTTATTCCTCAGGGAAGTCAGAGAAGGTCCCTCTGGTGTTATCTAAGCAGCACCGCTGAAGAAAATGAGGAGCCATCCATACACATAATGAGCAAAAATCATTTCAGAGAAGGCAGAAGGTGAAAGGGCCCTGAAGTCCAAGTGAGTTCCTGTGTCTGGAGCTGAACGCATCAGGCAACAGTGGTAAGACCCAGGGCATGTGGCCTCGGAGGCATTGCACTCTGAAGAAGAATGAAGCCGCTGTGTGGCCTTGATCTGCCATGATCTAACCTACACTTGAAGTCCATACTGTGATTATGGTGTGGAGAACAGACTCCGGGGTACGAGGGGGAAAGCTGGAAGAACTACATGCCAGCAAGAGATGATGGTGGCTGCAACCAGGGTAATCACAAAGGGAAGTGGTAAAAGCTTGGGTATATTAGTGCCAGATTCTGCAATCATCCTGAAGATGGAACTGACAGGATTTGCTGATGAATGAGGGGAACTTAAACTCTAAGACAGTAAAACATCTTATAAGCTGCAAACACACACACACACACACACACACACGCACACATACACATACACACACACACAACCAAAGCAAACAGTAGAGCATGGGTTCAGTGCAGGGATCCATAAGTAGACCTGTGTAAAGAGATAACCCATTAACAGATGCTAGAATATATTTTTTAAATTAAGTATATGATAAGCTTGGCTTTACAAATCAAATATGTGGAGGAGAAAGAATTACCCAATAAATGGTGCTAAGTTAATTCATCACATATTTTAAAGTCATATTCTTAGCTATTACAAATGCCATAGAACGGTAGATGGAGAGATAAATTTAATAGGATCAATTTTTTAAAGACAACTATTAATATCTAGAAGAAAATTTTGATGAATTTTTATCTGAACTCAATACCCATAGCACTTCTGAATTTAAGAGCAACAAAAGAAATCACAAAGAGGGGAGATATACTACAGCATTAACTAAGATAAAAACATAAAACATCTATAAGTCAAAGATACATAAACAAAATTATAACCAAACAAACTAGAAAATTTTGCCAAAAATGACAATAGATGATATTTTTATCATATACAAATTTATTTTTTTTAAAAACCAGAACCAAAAATAAACCCGAGCCACCATGATAAGGAACAGGTTTAGAGACCAAAAACAGAAAAAGGACCTCACTGGAGTCATGCTAACAATGTTTCTTCCTGAAACACGTACCAGGGCTAGTCATGATCAATATTTTCAGCATTGAAAATCCCACTCAATGTTTCCAGATGGAAGGTACATTTGAAATGTAAAACTGAAATGGTTAACTAAATGATAGTATCACAGAACATTCAAGTAGTTAGGTGACCTATAGTTTAAACATATGGGAAGAAATGCCCAAATGTAACACTTAGTAAGTGAGGCCATCAGGTAGAAGTTAGAGTTCTAAAAATCACTGAATGCTATTCCTTGAATATAAGATACCAATATGTCGCTATGGACAAAAGGAGCAATAAAATATCAGATATCAAGTGTGAAATGACATTCAAAACAATAGTGGACAGTCCCTGGAATATTAAATGCAGTACTCACGGTCAGTGACTCTCTAGAGAGAAAGGAAAAGAGAACGTCTTAGGGATTGAGAGGCTTGTGAAAATAAACTTTAGAAAGCAGAATTCTTCCTCACAGGTGCAAAATTAAAATAATAATAATAAAGGTACTATATGTTAACTATAAGCCAGGCAGAATGTTAAATTTTTGCCTATGTTATCCCATTCAGTCCTCCCAATCAGCCTAGGCGGGAGGTATTCTCATCCTTACCCCGCAAGTGAGGAAATGGGTCTCAGGGCTTGAGATCACACAGGGGGTAGAGCAGAGAAGGGTCTCCAAGGATGGCCTGACTCCAAAGCACGTACTCTTACTTGTTAGCATCTTTAAGCTGTAAAAAACAACATGGGCTTGTCTACCACATAGTAGACCGAGAAGGCCGTCTGTGAAATTTCCAGAAGGAAAACCCAAGGTCAAGTGATGTGATCCATGACAGCCCCAGTGGAACGCCCTTCCTCAGGAGCCAGAGCAGGATGAAGTACAACACGCTCAGAAAGGGAGTCGTTCATCCATTTCTTCATCTCTTCAACAAATATTTCTTGAGGCCCTACTATGCGCCAAGCACTGCTTAAGCACTGAATCTCAAATTCAGAATCAATTTCTAAGGGCAGAAAGGAATGCTTAGAGTGGACATTCTTGGTTCTTTTAAATTGAATTCGTGAAGGACAAGCATGGTTTAAAAAGAGAAGCCTTTTCTTGTACTGGCATAGTGAGCACGATAAACCACAAATCTGACCCATGTCCTTCTGTCTAAATTTAAACCATGTACGTTTGAGAGGTGGAACATTTGGACCATGAGTATGGTTTTCTGAACACTTGAAGAAAATAGCACTAGGTCATAATTTTGGAATGGTAAGATGCTGCCTACTTTTTAAATGTGAGATCTGCTGAGATTTTTTGTACATTTATTCCTATATTTCCAGTGGCTAACAAAATAACTTTAGAGCGGGTCTGTTTTCTATCGTGATTTATCTTATATTGGCAATGCTTCCTAATCTTAATCTTCAATTTCCTCTATCATCTCTCTCATGATTTCAACTTTGGGATTATTGTAGTATACCCTCCATAGACCCTAGGAAGAGAGCATGGGTTCTCCTTAAGAATATGGACAAGAGAAGGTTTATATGGGGTGAAGATGTTCTTATAAGCATTTTACTTTATATTAGCAAATAAAAACATCAGAATATTTTCCATAATTAAATATACTCTTACAAATTTTAAAGAAGTTAATTCCAACAGAATTTGAGCCTAGGTGACAGTTTTCCAACCTGGAAATTTCATGTTTGTATAACAAGCTTACTTGGAAAATAGTGGCTTTATATTTATCAGCCACCAAAAGCCTACGTGTAGGACAACAGTTTCCCCAAGAGACGCTCCAGCTCAGTCATTACGAAGGTGAGGCTGGAGCCCAGGAGGGAGGAAATAGATTGCATTGCACATGAGCATGACCTAGTGGCTGGTTCACTGAGTGGCATTTATGGCAGTAATAGAAAAGGCTACTTGTCTGTTTTCCAAGTGTCAGGCTAAGAGATGTGTATGCAGCTGTTGTTCATGGAGAGCTGAAAAGCTGGAAAGAAGAGCATGCAACAAAGAAGGCGTAGGTAAGAGAAGGACATTCACGACCTCTTAATATGAAGCAGTTGGGACTCCCCACTGCCTCCAGGAACCTGGCCCATCAAAAACACTTCTTTGCATAAGTAAATAGAATGTTCGTACTCATTCATCACAAGGAACCAAAAATGATAAACTTTGCCTCGTAGTGGCTCCCAAAACATTGTGGGGAGTTTATTTACACCGTAAGATACTAACACAGCTTACCGTGGTGAGTCTGATTTGCCATACAGATTTCATGAGGGGACGACTGGCCAGTATGCAGTTATATTGTCAAATAATGTAACGTAAGTGAGATGCATCAACCCGAGAAAGAATGTAAAAATACTACGTTAGGCCTTGTAGCCAAACATGTGTTATATGTACATATATGCCTAAGCACTTCTGCCGTCCTTTGATAACATGACTTTGCAGGCCTGTCACATTTTGATTAAGGTTGACTACATGGAAAGATTTCTGAAGAACTTTTTATAACCTCTCAATGATAACAATGTTTCATCTTCAATAACTATTGATATATAACAGTTAATATTTTATTCCCATCATATTTTGGAGAATTAGATATTTCCTACTCAGAATTGTGAACTTACTATAATATTCCTATCATTGGTCTCAATACATTTTGGGGAAAAAAAATAAGGCCAGAGTTCTGCTTAAAAAAAAAAAAAAGCCTCATTTGAAAATTATGTTCCATAAATTTGTATATTATTTTCATGAGGCTCATCTATATAAATTTAAATAATTATTGAGCTATATTGCCAATATCCTCAAATTCATTATTAAGTAGTAAACCCATGAATTGCTAAGAGATTTTCTAAATTATTATATCTCTGATGAGAAGTGAAAGTAGGAGCTTCGAAGTGTGGGATAAAGTATGATTTAACAGAAAGAGGCTTGGAGTAGGAGTACAGAGACTGGGTTCTATTCTCCACTTTGTCACAAATATGCCGCATGATCCAGACCATCAGTTTCCTGTTCTCAGAACATTGTGGGAGGGAGAGATTCATAATGTTCTGTATTCAAATGATTTATGTTGCATGGGGAGAAAAACCCAGCTCAAATTATCTTAAGGGAAAAGGGATTTTCTGATTTAGGGAGTGTGAGAGTCCAGAGGTGGGGAGGGTTTTAGGGCTGGACCCAGGCGCCATGTCAGTGATATTACTAAGGACCTGATTCTCCCCATCTCTCCACCCTTGGTGTTGGCTTCATCCTCAGCCTATCCACCCTCATGGTCACCAGATGGCTGCCAGCATTTGAGGATACACATTCAGAGACAACATGTCCACCTCACATTTGAAGCAAACTGCTTGCATTTTTCTTCTGATCAAGCTAATGGGGACCACCACCTCCGAAGTGCCTCAGCTGTGTGGGAGAAGTGTGCCTGCCCCCTAAAAATCTGACACTTGTTAGAGGGGAGTAGGAAAGAATGAATGATGAGTAGGTAACCAACACATATCCAATACAAGGTTTTTTAACTGATGTGATCTTCTATTATTCGAATTTCCTTGAACCTCACTAAGTTTATGCATGTATTCAACATTTATTTAAAATCTAAATCATGGCTCATGGCCCACCCCCAAGGAGATTATAGTCTGGTTAGAGAGATAAGAGAAACAATCATTTCAATAGCGAACAGAGAGATTTATGAAAATAAATAAATCAGAAACAAATGGGTGTGGGAATGCTATGGTGTAAGAAAAGAGAGAGAAGCATAAGACACCAAGCTGAGAAGGCTGAAGAAAGAAAATGAGCAGAGGACAGGCTGAATGGAAAAAGAGGGTGAAAAGGGCACACAGAAGATTTTAGGGCCAGATTGTGAAGAGCCATGTGTACCCGTCTGGGGAGCTTGGACTTGGTCTGTGGAAATCGGGTGGAAATAGATTCAGATTTGTTTGGGAAGTGGAACATGATTGTAGTTTTCAAAAGCCTAAAAGCATAATTTAGGTGCATTAATACAGGTTGTCAACGTACTTTGTTGATTGTTTCCTTCGCTGTGTGGAAGCTTTTTCAGTTTGATGGACTACTTGTCTATTTTTGCTTTTGTTGCCTGTGCTTTTGGGGTCATAGCCAAGAAATCATTGTCAAACCTATGTCAAAGAAATTTTTCCTTATGTTTTCTCCTAGGAGTTTTAAGGTTTCAGATCTTTTCACTGATTTTTAGTTGATTTTTATGTACAGTGTAAAATAAATGTCCAATTTCATTATTTTGCATGTAGCTATCAAATTTTCCCAATACCATGTACTGAAGAGATTGCCCTTCCCCCACTGGACATTCTTGTAACCTTTGTCAAAGATCAGTTGACCATATATGTGTGTGGGTTTCTTTCTGCGCTCTGTATTCTGTTCCATTGATTTGTGTATCTGTTTTTATATCAGCACTATACTGTTTTGATTATTGAAGTTTTGTAATATATTTTGAAATCAGGAAGTATGTTGCCTGCAGCTTTGTTCTTCTTGTTCAAAATTGTTTTAGCTATCTGTAATCTTTTGTGGTCCCTCATGAGTTTTAGGATTGTTTTTTCTATTTCTATTAAAAAAAATGCCCTTGAGATTTTGATAAAGCTTGCATTGAATCTGCAGATCACTTTGCAGAAAACACGATGTATTTGATAAAGGGGTTAATATCCAAAATTTATAAGGAACTCCTACAAATCAATAGCAAAAAAACCCCAAACAACCCGATGAAAAGGGCAAAGAACGAAATAGACATTTCCAAAGAAGATATACAAACGGCCAACAGATAAATGAACAGGTGCTCACCATCACTAATCATCATAAAGCAAAACCGCAGTGCAGTATCACCTCACATCTGTTAGCGTGGGTATTATTTAAAAAAAAAGTTACGTGTTGGCAAGGATGTGGAGAAATGAAAAAGGGAATCCTAGTACGCTGTTGATAGGACTATGAAACGGGGTAGCCACTGTGGCAAACAACATGGCAGTTTCTCAAAAAACTAAAAATAGAACTACTATATAATCCAGTAACTGGGTATATATCCAAAGGAATTACAATCAGTGTCTCAAAGAAATACTTGCACTTTCACGTTCATTGTAGCATTCTTCACAGTAGCCAAGATACGGAAACAACCTAAGAGTCTCTTGATGGATGAATGGATAAAGAAAATGTGATATACATATAAATACAATAGAATGTTGTTTTGCCTTTAAAAAGAAGAAAATCCTGCCATTTCCATCAACATAGATGAACCTTCAGGACGTTATGCTAAGTGAAATAAGCCAAACATAGAAGGACAAATATTACAAGTTACCACTTATATAAGGAATCTAAAAAGTCAGACTCATAAAAGCAGAGTAGAATGGTGGTTGCCAGGGGCTGGGGGTAAGGGGAAACAGGAAGGTATTAGTCAAAGGGTACAAAGTTTCATTATGTCGGATGAATAAGTCCTAGAGAACTACTGTACAGCATAGTACCTATAATTAACAATACTGCATTGAATACTTAAAATTTTGAGGACAGTAGATTTCATGTTAACTGTTCTTATCAGAAAAAAACTGATAATAATAAATAAAGAGGTCAGGGGAAAACCTTTAGAGGTGATGGATATGTTTATGGCATAGCTTATGATGATGGTTTTAATGGCTATGCACTTACCTCCAAATGTCATCAAATTCATACATTAAATATATACAGCTTTTTGCGTATCAATCATTCCTCAATAAAGTGGTTTATATCCAGATTACAATGGTCCAGGGCCCTGGGCCCCTACTTCCCTGTAAAATCCTAGCCCTTTCTATCATAGATAGATAGATAGATAGATAGATAGATAGATAGATAGATCGATCGATCTCCAGTTTTTTCTGGGGTCTCCAAGTTGAAAACCAGACTGTCTGCAGCAGTCATCAAGTGGCATCAGCGACGTTCTCCTCCTTTGCTCTGGCTTCTGTGGTCCATGTCCTTTGCCCAAGAAGCTACTAATAGAAACCTTATTAACAGTGCTAATCCACTTATAGAGAAAAGGGGCTGCTGGTCTGCAGAGCTCTAGAGTGCTGCTGGATTCCAGAGAGAAGGGCTCTCACAACTAACTTAAGAGACTGGTTTCCTGGGCTCCAAAACAGTTGTTTGTGCCCAACAATGCACAAAGTGAGACTTGCATAACAATCCTTCCTTCTCATCTAACCATGGGTGTTCATTTATTTTAAGAGACATGGCGGGATCCAAATACTATGACATTTCATATCACCCACCCTCCTCAAGGTCCTTATACCTATAAGATCTGCCCTCCTGCCTCCAACAACAAAGCCTTCATCCTTATCAAGATGCAGATGGAGACACAGGGAGAGGGAGGTTGGCTTTTTGCACTACCAGGAAATGAGCCCCAGCCTCTGATGCTTCCAGAGACTAATTTACCACTTATCTTCAGTCCAGTGTCTGACACCTCAAAGGCCATAAGTGTTACTCACTGAGTAAAAGCACAAGTAAACAATGCAGGGGATGCATTGGAGACAGGAAAAGATAAACTAACAGCTTGTTGGAACAGTCTAAGAGCACTAACCTCAGACACCAGCAGGTGAGGCCAACTTTAAGAAATATTTCTGAGATGGCATCACCAGATATTTACAAATGTATTCTCCTCCTACAGCTTGCAGAAGGGTAGGAAGGAAATAAATGTCAGACAATCAGCAAATGTCTGGCACAGGTTTTTAGCAATTCTGACTTTCTACAATCCTAAATTCCTTGGTCTTTATCAAATATAGGCAAAACCAAGAGCCATCACCGTTGAGACCCTTCCCAAGGGCACCTGGACTTTTGGGAGACTCTAGAGACTCTCGAAAGCCTTCAGGAAAGTAAAGGCCCAAATACCTGAGGAACCAATAAGGTTCAAGGAGATTTCCTATGTGGAAGCATTGCACATGGGAAATTTAGGAGGCTGGGTTACAGACCCAAAAGTTCAGAACCCGGAGGATGAGAATGTATGAGAAGAAACACCTAGAAAAATAGCTATTGTAGAATTATTGAATAGATATCTAGATTTAGTTAATAATGCCAGTAAAAAATAGTAAAAACAATTACTATCTTTTGTTACATTCTAATACGTGCCAGGCAGTATGCCACCTGCTTTATATATGATACTGTATGTATTTCTACCAACCAGGATGTGAGGGAATATTTCTATCTATATTAGAAATAAGAACTGACTCTCAGACAGATGAAGAACCTTGTTCAAAGATAATTACTGGATTTTTTACTTCAAAATATGATCTTGTCTGTGGAACTTCATCTTTTAGAAGCTGAGAAAATTTAAATTGCTATCACTTTAGAAAAATAAATATTTACTAAATGTCACAATTGCTATGTTATCTTTTGCCAACCAATCAACTCAAAGTAATTTACTAGGTATAAGCTGTATCTGATCCTGATAAAAATGAAAATATCACTTTGATATATACTTTTCTTCTTTCTCATATGTTCTTCCTTCATAAATGCTTTTTAAAAAACTCCCACTTAGGATTTAATAGGTGGTTCCATCACACTTATCCCTAATTCAGAAACATAGACTTGCCCTCTTGTTGACCCTGAGTTTTCAAACTCACCAGCAGAAGAATAGGTACATGAATCTGACTATGAGTTATTTTTGTTCCCACAAGTAAATCATATGCAGTTTTTCAAATACCTATTCAAATATCTTTGGGAACATAAAAGGCTATTTAATACAGAAATTCAAAACTACATGTTAGAGAAATGTAATATTAATAGCAATAGTCTTGACATTTAATGTGAGTCAAAGAAACAGGAGTTTCTCACTTTAGATTTCAGATCTCACTTCAGATGTCAGATCTATATTATGAATCTTAATTGAGTGACCTTTCAAGTTATTATCAAGGGAAATATAAGCAGCACAGACCCATAAACACAGGATTTGATTTGGCTGCAAAAATCAGTACTTCTGATTCCTAATAATAGTGTGAAACTAATAATCCACTGAGCTATGCTACCTTCTGGGAGAATAAAGACTGAGGGCTTATTATTTTCAGGAAAAGTTACTTAGGTGATATACCCCCTTTCTTTTCAAGTATAAACCACCCTTAGCTTTCTGAATCATTGATGCCTCCAAATTAAGATTCTAGAGCAGGTGGAGAAACTGAAAGTTACCTAGGACTCTTGAATGTGGGCCAAAAGCCAGAATAGATGGGTATAAACCAATAAGTGTTCAGTTTGTTATACCCAAGTGAGCTGAGATTGAGAATTTGGGGGATCTCTGGAGGATATGACTTTGGATCAGAGAAGTTTCCAGAAATTCATTCTGATTTGCAACCACCACAGAAGGAAGAATTCCTAAAGACATTAGAACCCACTTGAGCAGGGTGAACACTTTCAGAATTGCTTAAAACTAGATTTTCAGGGGTGCCTGGGTGGCACAGTCAGGTGGGTGCCTGACTCTTGGTTTTGGCTTGGTCGTGATCTGGGGATCATGAGACTGAGCCCTGTGTGGGGCTCTGCGCTCAGCATGGAGTCTGCTTGGGATTCTCTCTTCCTCTCTCTCTGTCCCTCCTGCTTGTGTGCTCACTCACACACACTCTCTCAAATAAATAAATCTTAAAAAAACACAAAAAAATTAAATATTCATTAGCGTCCTATGGGACTCTCTGAATAACTGCCAACCTCTGGACCCCTGTATTTTCTCCTGTACATTTCAGAACACCTGGAGTAGATGTTCTTTTGGAAGAAGAAAAGGACAAGATCAAAACAAAGCCTCCAAAGCAGCTGTGCATCCCTGGAATCCCCAAGGATCCAGCATGATCCTGGTATATTCCAGAGATTCCCTGAGTGTCTTGGAGCTGGGCAATTTGGATTGACTACAAAGAGAACCCAGTGGTTTAACCTCTGATGCTCAGACCCTAGGGCAGGCCCACTGATTAGCTCAGGGCCAAAATGTCCTTTCTGTTTTGTTGGGTGTCATTTTCATGCCTCAGCTTGATATAGAACAAAAAGTCTTTGAGTTATGGCTCCATTCCAAGAAAGAGACCTTATTAACTCACTGCCTAATTGCCAGTTAGAAATGCACAAATCTATTTCTGAATGGGAAGTGGTGTGTAACCTTGGAATAGACAGCAACTTCGATGGTCGTGTAGCTGAGGGCCAGCTGACATTTTTGCTTCCTCTTCTGGAAAACTATTCAGCCATGTACACTGGAGTTGGAAAGCAAAACAAGTAGTAAAGAAAAAGGGAAGAATTTTAAAGGAGAATGAAACAACCACAACAGGACAAATAATCCTGAATCACAAATTAGAACGCTCCCATTGGCAGAGCCACAAAGGTAATATTTTCACTAGAATGAATAGTCCTAGAAAAATTTGTTCTCCAATATCAGACACAACCAGGCCTTTCCTTCCATAGGAGACATGAATGTCTCCTTTTTCCACTTCATCTTTTTCAGTAATCCAAACAAAATTTTAGCAGCAGAAAAAATAATGAATTTAGTCCATTTAGGTCCAGTATTTCCTCGTTAATGTATTAACTCCCTGGCAGTAGTCAAACGGGGCACTCTGACTCCAGAATATTTCCTTTTCTTTTATCACCTTCGGAATTCCAATGGCACTGAATAGCTAATTATAGCCTACTTAGTCCTGTACCAGTACAACAAGCAGACACTGTAGGAGCACATTAATTTCATTCTCCCGAACCTTTGGGAGGCCTTGTGTGGCACAGAGGCAGACTGCTGTGTGAAATGCTCTTTTTTCCATGTGTGTCAGAACACTTTACCTTCAACCGCTCTGCTAAGAGGCTGTTGTTTCAGTTCAAAGTGTACACAAAGGAAAGGATCACCGCGTATGAACTAATATTTGCTCAACTGTCTTCATGTCCCCAGTGCCCTGCAATTCAAGTGCTCTGTATTCTTTTCTCTTGCAGTCATGACGGTAAGTAAAGAAAATTGTGTTGGTCCTGAGAACCGCATCTGCCAAAGAGTCTAGTATTTGGCCTAGTGTTTCTCACAGCTCTGTGCTAAACAATGCTTTTACTCTCATCAAGACTAAGGAGGAAGCAGCGAAGGACAGAGTGTGGTCCAGGGGGTTAGCTCAGGTAAATTCTCTGCCGCTGAGTGGCTGTTCCATATACTCCAGGAGCCTGGGTGTCCATCTCTCTGCCCTCATGTAACGATTTCGAAAACAAATGACCACCCCCTGGGTGGTAGGATTAAAGTAAACTTAAATGGAAAATCAGCATCAGAAAAAAAAAAATTGCCACAGAGACAGAGAGAGGAAGAAGAGGAAGAGAAGAGGAAAAAAAGAAAAATTGTCCCTGGAGGAAACATGATGTGGAAAGGTACCTAGGGCAGCCATTGTAGTAGCTTTTGGCTTTCTACTGTGAGCCGTACTTGGGGACAATCCAAGGTCATCAATCATTGACTCCCGAAGTTGTCATAGGACTTTAGGTTGCAACACAGAACAGCAATATCAAAGTTTGAAGTGGGGTAAAGAGAGGAAGAATAACATCGCAGTTCCTTGAATGTTACTACAGGGCTGCATTTGAAAACGCTTCAAGTGCCCTCCATCGGCCTTCTTATTTGTCCTCCACCTGACCTTCATTTTTCCCTTCCCTTGTCTCCTCTTCACTCCCTCTTTAGAGCCCCCTACCTAGGGGTCTAAGCTTGGGGATGCAGTCTACAATGTGGAGAGTGGTGGAAGGGAAGAAAGAAAACCAGTCTGTTTCTTCACACCTCCTGCACTGCTCACAGACGCCATGGTCTGTCCTTCCCACCGAACTTCCCACCACCTTTCATTGCAGCCAGCGGCTCCTTTCACACTAGCTCCAATGGTAGCCCCCATCATTCCAAAACCAAGATTCTCAACATCGCCCTGCCTTCTTGCCCATTTCAGAAATGGTTTTTAGGCTGCCCAGAGTTCCCAAAGATACAAATGCTGTATCTTTTTTATCCATCTTTTATTGCCATTGCTGCTTTGATCCATCCAATTGACCATGCTTAGAGTCACGCTGTTTATCCTCGGGAGCTTAGTACCAACACTGCTAACAGTCATATCGAAATAATGTCGATGTATGCTTGATCCCCAGAGGCTCTCAACTTCCTTTTCAGTGTGATTATACAATAAAGCTCCCTTTATAAGATTGTTTTTCAATTGAGCATTTGAAATAGACAGGGGTAAGGCCAGTCGTATTTACCTTCACAGCTTCACACCCGTTCATCTCTAGAGAGAGTGTGTGTCTCTTTTGGACCACTGGGCCCTGCGGAGCACAGCCAGGAAGTACAAAAGAGTGTTCTCCTCTGGCCATCCATAAACCATGCTTTGCGTCCAGAGCCAGACAAGGGAGCAGAGGTACCGCTCTCCCCAGCAGCTGAGCTTGTGGTCGCTCATCCAGGCCTCCCCAGGGAACGGAGCCTTAGAACTATAGCTGATCCAGCTCTGAACATAAGCGTTCTACTGTCCTAAGGACAACACCCCCGCCCCAAGCACTTTTGGATTTCTTCCCTTTACAGGCCCCACTGAGACGTCTCCCCACTCAGTCAACATTGCAGTTGTCTCTGGCTGGGCCCTCTGGGCAGTAAATAGGTCAATTGGGAGGAAAAAGTTCCAGTCGTTGCTATTGCTTCTTGCTGCAGGTGGAAAGCAGGTTCCTGAGTGTGGTTCACATCAGATTCTGCTCACTATCACAGTCTACCTTACCTGGTTTTTCCCCCCTGCTTCTTTCCTCTGGCCCCTGGCCCGTTTCTGCAAAAGTAAGAGCGTCGTTTCTTCAACAAACAAAGGATTTCCTCTGCACTCTCATAGGTTTGGTAAAAGTCCATTGCTTTAATATTTCTTTTCCCCACTTGGGAGTTCTTTCCAAAAAGCACTACACCACAAGTGCTATTGGATGGCATGCGATGTCAGGCTACTTTTTTTTTTTTTAATTTCATTTTGAGTACAAGCACTTGCAAAACCTCAGGCACATAAGTCCCATCGATGCCCATGTCTGAGTTCTTGCCAGGCTGAGGACCCAGTTATTCAGAGATGGCCTGTCCCAGTCCTTTTAACTATTCTTTCATAAGGAAAGCAATGGTCATGGAAACAAAATTCCAGCAATTTATTTTGCTACTGGCTGGTTCATACTCTTCTTTGGGGGAAAGGATGTTGCAGAAGTAGATGGAAAGGTCAGCTTTTTTGAAGTTTTGAAATAATCTATAAATATAGATTAATAGATTAACCATTTAGATTATTTTGAAATAATCTATAAATATAGATTTATAGATTAACCATTTAGATTTTTGAAATAATCTATAAATATAGATTTATAGATTAACCATTTAGATTATTTTGAAATAATCTATAAATATAGATTTATAGATTAACCATTTAGATTATTTTGAAATAATCTATAAATATAGATTTATAGATTAACCATTTAGATTATTTTGAAATAATCTATAAATATAGATTTATAGATTAACCATTTATAGATTAACTGTAGTGTGTTCACTTCAGGCACTGGCTAGCCTAAGTACACTGCTTTTTCAAATCAATGCCATAATTTTGTGAGGGTACTGTGACTATCTCCATTTTACAGATGTATAAATAACCTGCATAAGGTCTCAAATGAGAAAATATCAAAGCAGAAATACGAGTATAGGGGCGCCTGGGTGGCACAGCGGTTAAGCGTCTGCCTTCGGCTCAGGGCGTGATCCCGCGTTATGGGTTTGAGCCCCACATCAGGCTCCTCTGCTATGAGCCTGCTTCTTCCTCTTCCCCCTCCCCCTGCTTGTGTTCCCTCTCTCACTGGCTGTCTCTCTCTCTCTGTCAAATAAATGAATAAAATCTTTAGAAAAAAAAAAAAAGATAAAATAAAATAAAATAAAATTAAAAAAAAAAAGAAATACTAGTATAGATTTTACTAGATCCAAAACCTGCGTTACTAACTTCCTTGCTGAAGAGCTTCCCTTAATGGCGAACTTGTGTTATCTAAGTTGTTCAAGAGCTTTTAATGATCATTTAAAATAGGAGGCACTATAGCTGCCAGCTTTTATTTGTTTGTTTGTTTGTTTTTTGCTAGCTCCTCTATTTACATTCTTTGCAAAACACCTGGACTGCTGATATTTTCAACAGAGTAATCTAAAGCCCCAGGATAACTGAACATGCTCCCACCCCCCCTTAACCATGTCAGGGTCTACGTGCTGAATTTAGGTCATCTGTTGACTGCTGTGGCCTGTCATGTCTCAGGGTCATGACCTCTCCCATTACAGCAGACTGACAGCCTGCCAGTTGCAGAACTCTCTCAAATACATCACTAAAATATTTCAAACATGTTACCTGACGTGCTACATGTTCAACACGGTATTACTGCTCTGGGGTTTTTTCCTAAGATGCTTTCGCATTTGCTCAAATTCCTCATGAATTCAACAGTACTTCTCATGGCACAACTTTCATAAAGCTGTACAAATGAGAGTAGAAGTCATTCCGGAGAGGCCACTTGGTCAATTTCCACATGTGCCCAATCCAGACAAATTTGAATGTACCCTGATATTTAAAAGACCCTTGGAGTTTTCCTATCCCATTAGTATCAACTATTAATAGCAGACATTTGCACAATTCTTTTCAAGCATCCTTCACAAGTATAATACCATTTAATCCCCACAACATCCCTATGGGGTAGATACTATTATCTCATTTTACAGGTGGGAAAGCTGAGGGTCAGAGAGGTTAGATAACCTTACAAGAGCTCATAGCCAGGAGCGATACAGTTGGCAATCAAGCTCAGACCTCTGGCTCCACAACCAAGACCACTACTGCTCTACCACATTCCTGATACCAAATTGGCAGGTAGCTCCTTTCTAGATCTTTATAAGGATCTATAGCACAAGTCAAAATATATACTTTCTTTTTCCCTGAAGGAAGGGCTCCCAGAGTGAGCAAAAAAGAGACAAAGAAAAAATTAAAGTCACACCAAATATCATAGAAAACATCACAGAGATGAGCCATTATCAACTTGTAGGATTTTTCTTCCTTATTCTGACGTGGGGAATGATTCTGCTGACCCAATCACTTATAAATTTCAGTCTAGACCTTTGTTGGAGCCAGCGGTCCATGAAATATGCTATTCATGGAATCTTATTTGAAAAATTAAGTTGCTGGCAAAACTAAGCATCATAAACTCTGATAAATATATGCACTTTAGCTGTTTTGCATTTTGGAATACCACATTTCCATGCTCTTATTAGGTAGTTTTCAACAACACGTACTTCTATGGGATGGATTCTTAAAGCTTGAAGGGCCAAAAGTAAAGGCTGGTAGATTCTGATAGATAAGATGAAGGAATACCAGGGTCTGGATATGATTTTTAAACTTTTTTAACAGTGTTCATTTCTTATTTACATCCTAGTTAACAACCATTTCCAAGAGTGACCAATAACTGTCCCAAACCTTTCATTATACCTAACAATAGTAGTTAATATGTGTTGTCTATCCATGTTGTCACAAATGGCAAGATCTCATTCTTTTTTACAGCTGAGTAATATTCCAGGGTGTGTGTGCATGTGTGTGTGTGTGTCTGTGTGTGTGTGTACCGCAGCTTCCTTATCCATCATCTATCAATGGACATGGATTGCTTCCGTATCTTGTCTATCGTGAATAATGCTGCAATAAACACTGGAGTGCGTATATCTTCTCAAACTAGTGTTTTTATTTTCTGTGGGTAAGTATCCAGTAGTGGAATTACTGAGTCATATGGTATTTTCTACTTTTAATTTTTTGAGGAACCTCCATACAGTCTTCCACAGTGGCTGCACCAGTTGGCATTCCTACCAACAGTGCACATGGGTTCCTTTTTCCCCATATCCTCACCAACACTTACTGTTTCTTGTGCTTTTGATTTTAGCCATTCTGACAGATGTGAGGTGATATCTCGTCATGGTTTTGGTTTGCATTTCCCTGATGATGAGTGATGTTGATCAACTTTTCATGTGTCTGGTAGCCATCTTTATGTCTACTTTGGAAAAATGTCTATTCAGGTCCTCTGTCCATTTTTAAATCAAATTATTTGTTTTGTTTTGTTTAAGTTGACTTGTATAAGTTCTCTATATATTTTGTACACTAACCCCTATCAGATATACCATTTGCAAATATCTTCTCCCACTTAGTAGGTTGCCTTTTTGTTTTGTTGGTGGCTTCCTCTGCTATGCAAACACTCTTTTTTTGGTGTAGCCACAACAGTTCATTTTTGCTCTTGTTTCTCTCTCTCTCTTTTTTTAAAAAGATTTTATTTATTTGACAGAGAGAGACATGGCAAGAGAGGGACAAGCAGGGCAGTGGGAGAGGAAGAAGCAGGCTTCCTGCTGAGCATTGATCCTGATGCGGGGCTCGATCCCAGGACCCTGGGATCATGACCTGAGCCGAAGGCAGACACTTAATGGCTGAGTCACCCAGGCACCCCTGCTTTTGTTTCTCTTGACTGAGGAGACATATCCAGAAAAATGTTGCTAAGGCCAATGTCTGGGAGATTATTGCCTATGTTTTCTTTCAGGAGTTCTGTGGTTTCAGATCTCACATTTAGGTCTTTAATCCATTTTGAGTTTATTTTTGCATATTGATGCAAGAAAGTGGTCCAGTTTAATTCTTTTGCATGTAGTTTTCCAGTTTTCCTGACACCATTTGTTAAAGAGACTGTCTTTGCCCCATTGTACATTCTTGCCTCCTTTGTCATAGATTAATTGACCATATAAGTGTGGGTTTATTTCTGGGCTCTCTATCCTGTTTCATTAATCTACATGTCTATTTTTTTTTGTGCCAGTAACATTCTGTTTTGATTACTATAGCTTTGTAGTATAGTTTGAAATCTGGGATTGAGCTACCTCCAGCTTTGTTCTTCTCACTCTAAGATTGTTTTGGATATTCAGGGTCCTTTGTAATTCCATACAAATTTTAATATTATATGTGTTCCAAATCTTAGATTTGACATCAATTTTTCTAATAAGCTTTCTCTGATATTGCCTCCCCTCCCAGCCAAACTATATTAGAATATGAGGTACTTTACATAAAAGCATTCACTCATTCACTTAACAGATTTTTGTTAAGTACCTGGTTACTGCTCTGGATTCTGGATAGAGTGAACAAGAGAGACACAGTCTCTGCTATCATGCTAGTTGGAGAAACAAGAAAATACATACATACATACATTCATACTAATTAGCACACAGGAGAAATTTAGCTAAGACAGGGTCACAATCCTTTATCCAGAACCATGAGGACTATATGTATTTTAAAATTCAGGATTTTTTAATTTGGAGAGGTAATAGAGTGTTTATACTATTTGTTAAACCAACAGGGTCTGAGATAGCACCCCATAATCAAACACATGAACTGAACTGCAGTAAAATATATAGAAATTCATAATAAATTGAATAAAGATTATAGTACTAATTAATTTACACTCAAATTAAGAGAGAAATTCTCTTAGGTTCTAGAGATGTTTGGATTCAAGAACTGTAGATGACGATGATCGAAGAGAGAGGCTTGTGAGGGGAGCCTTGAGACTGGGTGAGCCAAGAAAGCCCCTCTTAGGAGGCAACATTGAAGCAGAGATGCAAGGTGTGTGAAGAAGCATGACATGAAGAAGTCTAGGGATAGAGCATTCCAACCTAGAAGAGTTCCTCAAAGACTGAAGCTGTATTTTAATTAATTCTTTAATTTCCTGCCTCCTACTTTAGATCATAAACTCACGAACTATGGAAACATGTTGTTCTGGTCCATTGTGGCATTATTTCCTCAGTGTGGACCAAGATGCCTGGTATAGAGTAAATGCTCAAAAAACATTTATTGAAACCATGGAAAGAATTAACAAAATAAAAGAGGGAGCTAATTACTAAAGTGTTAGGTCCGGGGACACCAACATGTAACATAAAGGTCAAGATCTTAAAAACCACAGAGGAAATATGTAAAAATGACACTCAATGATCTCCAACTTCTACCATTTTGTTTTGTCCACTAAATTTGGGAGGCGTTAGTGACTTACAAGGATCACCAGCCGTGCTTCTCCACCAGCAGACACTGAGGAAAGAAAGCCCTCACTCTGGGATGCTTGCCAGTGGGGCAATAAGAAGTGTTTGCTAAAGAGCAAAGCAGCTGCTGAGATGCAGTCATAATTAATAGTCATGCCCAGTTATAAATGCACCCTCCCCCCAGCTCAGGTCCACACCCTTCTTTCTGTCTGAGCCTGATGGGCCCTCCCTTGGGCCAACTAAACTACCCAGCCTGCCCAGTGTCGGAAGACCTTGCATTGCTCCTTCAGAGCATAATTCCATGTGCCAATCCTTACATCAGACAAATAGTCCACATAAGTAAGCCCCCTCCCTAGAGCCACCTCAGAGCTTCTCCCTGCTACCTCCTACACACTCTACTTTGAGGTTTCGTCATACTTGAATTCCTTCAAGTCTTTTCTGGAACCCTGTGGTATGACAGACATATCACTCATATCATCAGAGGCTGAAAGAAACATTGAGAGGTAATTTGAGCCAAATCTTTCCCATTTTCAGACACAGGCACATTTAAACAAATTGTAGAAGAGGAGAATCTACCATCTATATTATTTTAAGCCCTGGAGACAGAAATTCCAAGCTCTTTCACCATAACTCAAGTTATTGACAGTGGCGGGTGGGTTACTTCTCATCCCAGAAGACCATGACATGGTCTTTGATTACATCTAATAACATCAAAAGTTTAAGAAGTCATCAGAGGCTTATATTAAGGAATGAATGCTAAACAGCAATAAAGTCAAAATCTATAAATATTTTTTGTGTTCCTGAATGTGAATGTCAAGACAATCAGCGCTTGGAGACTAAAAACAAAATAAGGAGATGGTGCAGACAGAAGAAAGCATGGAGTTTATTGACTATTTTGGTTTCAGAAAAAAATTTCTGTGAATTTTCTATCTTTTTTCCCTGAAAATATATTGATTTCCCTGCAAATACATTTACAAAAGGACAACCATTCACCTTTATCACAAATAAAGTTGTCAATACATTGGTGAAACATTAATGCCTACAGGTCCACTCGGTCATGTCCATCGGCATTGCAAATAGGCTCCATTAAGCATAGTACCTAGACTTCATCTCTCTCCCTCCACTAAACTCTGGGCCTCTTGAGTTCTCTTCTATTAGAGAGCCACTGGTTGTAGTATTTTGGGGGGTTCCCTCTAACAAGCTGATTTCTAAAAAAATACTCGTTTACGAGAAAATTTGGAAAGCAATCTACACATCTATATCCCAGGACCATTATCCTTTTTTAAAAAAAATCACTGAATTACATCTACACTATAAAAATCACAATAGAAAAGCACAACAAACAACAAATCGTTTTTTTGAATAAGAGTTACTGAGCAAATCACCATGGCACATGCAAGGCATCATGGTACACCATGGTACATGCAGAGGGTGCAGAGGGTGCAAAAGGGATCAAAATTCAGGGACCACCTTCAGTGAAACAGCTCTCCTGTGAGACAAGATACCTGCAGACATGGCTCCTCTCCAAGGTGGCATGTGATAGTTGCAAGGGAGAGACCCAATAATGTGCAATGGGAATACAGAGAAGAGAGGACACATTTACCTCTGCCAGGGAAACCGAGGGCAGTTTCAAGAGAAAGTATCATCGCAACTTAGCCCTGAAGGATAGTGAATATCTTAGTATCTTTCCATTGCAAGAAGAAAGCAACAACTCGGACTGGCTTGAATAAGGAAAGATTTTTGTTTCACATGACAAGAAGACCAGAGGTAGAGAGGGCACCACACTCAGCATGAGTAGCTTCATGGTGTCTGCCAGGCTCTCTCCTTCTCCCCCTCCCTCCTTTAGCCTCCATCTTCACTTGCACCTTGCTTGGGTGGCAGTGGTTCAGGCACCACATCCACACACAGCCATGTCTAATAAAGATGAGGGACAGTCTCCTCATTGGAAAGAGAAAGCTTTTACCCGCAGATTCCTTTTACATCTCATTGGCCATGCCTGGGCCAAAGAAAGTTTCCTAAACCAATCTCTGTGAAAGAAAGGGAGTTCCCAGGATTGGATTTGACCACCCATCCTTGCTAGTGGAAAGGATTTGGGGGCATCATCACAATGGATAGTCTGCGATTACATAGGCAGAAATAGAGGGTTGGGCATTTCCAGTGGAGAGTGTCACATTTCAGGAAACATGGGAATCTAATTCAGCTAAAGAATAGGGTATATGTAACACAGGGCACTGAAAAATAAGACCAGAAAATAACTGGGTCTATATCGTGGAAGAATTTAATACCAAAATAAAGAGTTCAGATTTTATTCTGTGGAACAAAGGATATATTGAACATTTTTTGAACGAAAAAATAAATGGTCAAGGTTAGAACTATATTTTAGAAGGACTATCCTGTCAGTGATTATGTACAATGGATTATGATAGAAAATCAGACAACTGAATGACCTAAGAGGCTATGACAATAATCTGGCAAATCATAAAAAGGAGTCAAATTAAGTTAATGGCAGTGGAGCTAGTGGGGAAAAAGAGTTTTGTAGTAATTTGGTAACTAATTGTAGGATATGAGGGATTAGAGAGAGCGGGGGGTGGAAGATGACTCAGAGCTTTGAAGTCTTGGAAGCTGGACCAATGGTGGCATTATTCACATTAGAAGGGACGTCAAGAGGAGTTGTTGGTTAGCTGTGGGGGAAGAGCAAGGCTTTCCAATAACTTCTTAAAACTGTCCTTGACCAGAACCTTGCTATTTAGCACAGACGAGACATGAAACAGGAGCAATCAGTGGTAGAGTTTGTAGAAGAGACACACTAGTTGTTTTCCACCCTTCCTAGTCTGTCTTGGATTTCCTTTCTTGGGTCCCTTCATCGTTTGGCAGTTGCTCTCTTGGAGGATAAAATAAAACATACAGAGAAGATACAATTCAAATAAGCCTGTTTTGCTGTTTGACAACAAAAGCTTTGATTAAAGGAGGAGTTTGCCATAAGGAAATCTAATGAAAGAAAATAGAAATCCACAAAAATAAACTGGAGAAGGTCCTATAATATGCAAAAAGATTTTCTTCCTTTCTAAACAGTCAACCCAAAAAGCCCTTTTGAACACTCTCCCCAGTATGGCTTAATTTGCAAATACAGTTGACCCTTGAACAAGGTTTGAACTCCATTTATACACAGATTTTTTTTTCCAGCAAATACAGTATAGTACTGTAAATGTATTTTCTCTTCCTTAGGATTTTTCAAAATAACATCTTCTTTGCTCTAGCTGACTTTATTTTAAGAATACAGTATATAATACATATAACATACAAAATACGTGCTAATCAACTGTTTATGTTCCCAGTAAGGCATGCAGTTAATAGTAGACTATTACTTGATAAATTTGAGGGGAGTCAAAATTCACACATGTATTTTTGACTGCATAGTGGGGACGGGGTTTGTGCCCCTAATCTCTGATTTATTCAAGGGTCAACTGTACATACCTAAAAATGTTAACATGTATGGTAAGGTAATTCTTACCATTTTAATATTAAAACTGCATCAAATGAGATCACAGTTGGGCTTGTAGTTAAGATTTATCTTTGTTCTCCTTGACTGCCATGGTCAGTGTCAGGAAACCCACAATTTCACAACTGTGACTATAAATTTTAACCTTGACTATAAATTTAAACCACGCCCAGAAGCCAATCAATAGGCGTTTTAGCTGACTGAGAATGTTATAGCACAGTTATTTCTGTTTTGTATTATCATGTATGCTATAATGGTCTTCTACTGCTGAGGGACAAATTGCCACAAGTTTAGCAGCTTGAAACAATGTCCATTGATTGGCTCACAGTTCTGTAAATCATAAATCCATAATGGCATGACTAGGTTCTCGGCTCAGTATATCACAAGGCTGAAATCAAGTTGTCAGTCATCTAAGATTGGAAATTCCAGGAAAAATCCACTTCCAAGCTCATACTTCTTGTAGATAGAATTTATTTCCTTGCAGTTGTAGGACTAAAGTCCCCTTTTCCTTGCTGGCTACTGGCTAGCTCCTAGACAATATACTCTCTCGGGCTTTCCATGTAGTCCCCATAGACAGTTTATAAAATGATGTTTGCTTTCTTTCACACCAGCCAGAGAGCATCCCTAGGACACTTTCTTTTACTACCAGCCAGGGAAAACCCTTTGCTTTTAAAGAACTTGTGTAATTAGGTTAGGTCTACCCAGATAATCTGTATTTTAGTATCAATAGATCAGTAACCTTAATCACATTTCCAAAATCCTTTTGCTGTGTAAAATAACATAATCCCAGGAATAAAACCCACAACATGGGGCCCTCTTAGAAATCTGTCTGCCATACATGCTACTATAATTTACTTATTATCTGCATTATTATTTGTCATAGCTACTCTAGCTATTGTAAGTTCCTAATAAATTCTGAACACCTTATTCTTTTAGTTATTCTCCAAGGATACTAAGCTCATCTCTTTTCTTCTACTTGACTTTTTAAAATTGTTTTGTTGACCTTATGTCATTCTGTTACACTTCTTTATTTCCTTCTCCCTTTATTTCTCCTTCCTTATTTCACTTTCCATCTTTACATTCCTCTTTCTCTGTCTCTAAGTCAGCATATTATCAGTTTTGAGTACAGATACTCTGTACTTACTTCAGGGGTTGAAGCCTGGTCTTTTGTTTTCTCCTTCCTCTGATAAATTTAGGGAATTTTTTAAAGTCCCTACCAATGATTCTTACTTCAAAGCATGTCCCCTTTCATTGATGGTATCTTTGCTGCCTACTAGAATCCACATAGGATTGCTATGCTCAGGAAGGAGCCACTGGTGTCTCCAAGCCCTGACAGAGTGTGTGGAGGGAAATTGTGTAGGTGAAAGAGAACCAAAGAGTGGTTCTAGTAGTGGCCAGAGTTAACTGGGGAGTGGGAGATCAGTTATATAGTCACCAAAGCCCTGAACTAAAAGGAAACATGGAAGCCATCTAGTTTTCCCTTGACAAGTGATAAAATGAGTCTCAGAAAAGTAAAGTGGCTTAAACTTTATTCTAGGATGAGCTCAGAGCTGAGCTGGTATCAGAGATCAGGTGTTGGTACACCAATAGCATGGTCTTTCCACTCTGTCTTGCTACTTATTTCCACTCTCTACTCCCCACCACCCCCTACTATAGGGGGAGGAAATGGACATTTGGTGCCAGGATGTTGGCACATGCTGGAAGTTTGTGGTGGGTGGAAAATAGCCTTGAAATGTGTTTAAGGCTCATACATACCTAATACATTTCCTAGAGACATATGAGGAAATTCTATCTTTTAGTCATCAATGCTTGAGAGAAAAGCAAGCCCTTTGTCCTTCGTTTGTGGCTTAATTCTTGCCCATCTCCTAAGAGGGAGATGGTCTTACTTATCTATTTTCCATCTTGTTTATCTTAAAATATTTCTCTAGTTTCCAAACTCTCTCCGCTCCTGACCAGCATGTCCTTGGCCCAAAACTAAATGTTTGGGACTGACAAAAAATGGTCACATTTGAAGATAACACAGTTAGAATTACTCTAAACTTCATCAGTTGCCCGATGTATTTGGTCTATCATTCTATAAAAGGAAATGGTCATTGACTATAAGAAGATACAACTTATCATTTTAAAGTTGTCATTCTTGGGGCGCCTGGGTGGCATAGCGGTTAAGCGTCTGCCTTCGGCTCAGGGCGTGATCCCGACGTTGTGGGATCGAGCCCCACATCAGGCTCCTCTGCGGTGAGCCTGCTTCTTCCTCTCCCACTCCCCCCGCTTGTGTTCCCTCTCTCGCTGGCTGTCTCTATCTCTGTCAAATAAATAAATAAAATCTTTAAAGTTGTCATTCTTAAATAAAGAAGCATTTCTTGAGGTACTTTTGAAACTGGGTGTTATACGGAGCTAATGAATCATCCAACACTACATCAAAAACTATTGATGTACTATACAGTGGCTATCTGAACATTATAAAAAAAAGAAAAGAAAGAAAGAAAGAAAGAAAGAAAGAAAGAAAGAAAGAAGAAAGAAAGAAAGAAAGAAAGAAAGAAAGAAAGAAAGAAAGAAAGAAAGAAAGAAAATGGTTCCTAGAGGAAAAACAAACTTCTATGGAGAACAGGCAGTTGAATAANACTGAACATTATAAAAGAAAGAAAAGAAAGAAAGAGAAGAAAGAAAGAAAGAAAGAAAGAAAGAAAGAAAGAAAGAAGAAAGGAAAGAAAGAAAGAAAGAAAGAAAGAAAGAAAGAAAGAAAGAAAGAAAGAAAATGGTTCCTAGAGGAAAAACAAACTTCTATGGAGAACAGGCAGTTGAATAAACATTTCATGTGTGCTGGTGGTCAGAGGCTCACAGGTACCCAATACTCAAACCAGAAAATTGCAAAGCAGCATAAAAATGACAGAATCTGCCATTTTATTGTGCCTGAAATCTTAAAGTTAACCTGCCTGCGTAAACTTTTCTTGATTATGGTCTTATAGCCCATAGACCTGAAAGATGAAGTCTGTGAAAATCCAGAAAATTATTGAGTCTGTCCGCCTTAAATTTCTTTCAAAAATAGTTATTTTTCAGAACATTCATCATTTTGAACACATTTTCTAAAAAAAATCTTCTATCTAGCTGGAACTAGCCTGATATGGCTACAGAGACCTCCTGAAATATTTTTAATTGAATTTGAACAGTTAATGTAGATAAATGACTTTCATAAATGAATTTTTTTCCATTGAACTGAACTGTCAAAATTTGATTGCAACAACTTTTCAGATTAAAGACTTATGGAGGCCAGCTTCCACTCTCCCTCTAAATACAATTTTTATACTAACTTAACATTCTAAAACACATATAATTCTTAAATTTGAGATGTTGTTTTTATAATAATAATTATGGCCTATTACTGGTATTTTTTTCAATTATGACAAAGGCAAGATTTTGAGGTACATTCACTAAAATGTTCTAAATTATACTCTAATGTTAATAACAGTGCTTTTCAATACAGAAAAATGTTTAGAATTATCAAATAGAGGAGTGGATATATAGTCCAGCTTTTGTTTGATACTTCATAATTAAGTATAAAAAAATCATACTTTGCAGACTATTGAAGCTGTGAGGGGAAGCTAATGGCATAATGTTCAGTGGAAAGATCAAGACAGCTTCTTGGTGCCCCTGGTTCATCAGTTTCTTCCTACTGCCCTCCACCATTCATCCTTAACAAAGTAGTAAGGGTTAGGTTAAGGAATTAAGAAGCTTCAACACATTTCAATGCAGTTTATAGTTCGGTGTTTCTCCTTGATGTCAAAAAACTAATAGTAAAACTTCTTTAACTTGGGAACCATAAGGAGGTCGTGCTATAAACATTGGAAAGGAAAAGATGTCACTTATCATTTTCAGATGATACAATTGTATAGAAAACTTGCAGAGTAAACTATTTAAACTAATAAGAAAGTTGAGCAGTGTTCTGGACCTACATCCTACAATCTGCAATGATGATCAACATTTCTCTACATTGCAAGTAATTGTTTTAAAATATTTTTTAAAGATTTATTTATTTATTTTAGAGAGAGAGCATGAGAGAGAGCAAAAAGGTGCAAGTGGGGGAGGGGCAGAGGGAGAGAATCTTCAAGCAGACTCCTTGCTGAGCACGGAGCCTGATGTTGGGCTCAGTCTCATGACCCATAAGATCGTGACCTGAACCAAAATCAGAAGTCAGACATTTAACTGACTGAGCCACGTAGGCATCCCTTAGATATTTTTATTGTTTTCCCTTAAATATTTTTAAAAGACCACTCAGAGTAGCATTTTTAAAAAATCTTTCAGGTATCTAGGAATTGATGAAGAATTAATAATACCCGTAAGGAAAAAATGTTACAACTGTATTTAAAAAAACATAAACAAAGATCTGATCTGATGGAGACAGCATTCCATGTACTTGAATGAATGATTTAATATTATAAAGATACCATTTCTCCCCCAGCCCCAAATAAATCTATAAATTCGTTTATAAATATGGCCTAATCAAAATTTCAGCACTTTTCCTCAGGAGCTCAGTAAGCTTATTTTGATATTTATACGGAAGGAAAAAGGTTTATGAATATCTAAATCAACTTTGAAACGAAGATTAACAAAGGAGGGTGAGGACTGCCTAGGTGGCTCAGTTGGTTAAGTGTCTGCCTTCCGCTCACGTCATGTGGGATTGAGCCCCACATAAGGCTCCTTGCTCAGTGGGGAGTCTGATTCTCCCTCTCCCTCTGCTTTTCTTCCTGCTCATGCTCTATCTCTCTCTCAAATAAATAAATAAAATCTTAAAAAAAAGGGAGGGTGAATTACCCTATCAAAATAAAAACATACAACAAAGCCATAATTAAAATAATATAATAACATGGGCACAAATACCAGTTACGTAGATTTAACAGAGTAGGAGTAGAGTCATGTATAACGGGAGCTTACAACATCATTAATTATCAGGGAAATGCAAATAAAAACCGCACTGAAATATCATCTCACAGCAGTTAGAATGGCTATTATCAAAAAGACAAGAAATAACAAGTGTTGGTGAGGATATAGAGAAAAGGAAGCCCTGGTGCACTATTAGTGAGTTGGTACAGTCTCTATGGAAAACCGTATGTAGATTCCTCAAGAAATTAAAAATAGAACTACCATATAAACCAGTAATCCCACTTCTGCGTATATATCGAAAGGGGAAGAAGAAACCACTGTCTTGGAGATTTATCGACATCTTTATTGCAGCGTTATAAACAATAGCCAAAACATAGAAACAACCTAGGTGTCCATTGATAGACGAATAGATAAAGAAAATTACACACACACACACACACACACACACACAGTGGAATATCATTTAGCCACCAAAAAAAAGAAGGAAATATTGTCTTTTGTGACATGGGTAGATAATATACTAAGTGAAATAAGCAAAAGGGAGAAAGACAAATACTCTATGATATCACTTATACGTGGTATCTTAAAAAGCCAAACTCATAGAAACAGAGAGTAGAATGGTGGTTGCTAGAGGCTGGGGGGTGAGGGAAAGGGGAGACGTTGGTCAAATAGTACAAGCTTTCAGCTAAAGATAAATAAGCTTTGGGGATCTAATGTACAGCATGGTGACTATAATTAACCATACTGTTATATACTTGAAAGTTGTTAAGACAATAAATCTTAAATGTTGCCACACACACAAAGTGGTAATGATGTGAAGGAATAGAGGTGTTACCTAACCTTATGGTGGTAATCAGTTAATACACGTGTACCAAATCATCATGTTGTAGACTTTAAACTTCAACAGTTATATGTCAATAATACATCTATAAAGCTGAAAAACAATGAATACAAAGGGCCTTAATATGCAATGATGTTCATACCCACAAACCTTTAGAGAAAGTATAAACTGGTAAATGGTGTTGGAAAAACTGACACAGCTTAGGAGGGGAAATAAAGCTAAACTCCTGCTTGGAATACAGACTTACAATGAAACATTATATTGTAAAATTAATTTATTTAACATTGATTCAGCATGTATTTATTGAGTACCCTCTCTGTGCCAAGTACTGTTCCAGGTACTAAGCATACATCTCAGTTTGCAAAACAGACCAAGATCCCTTGCTTTGAGGAGATAACACTCTAGAAAAGGAGATAGACAATGAAGAATCAACAAAATAAATAATAATAATCAAATAAGTGAAAATGGAGGAAAAAGAAATAAGAGTGGGTAGGAAGTGCAAGCATATGGAGTCACAATTTTTAAAAGGAGTGCTCAGGGTAGGATTCAATGAGAAAGTGATATTAGAACTTAGGCTTAGGGTGCCTGGCTAACTCAGTCACTGGAGCATGCAACCCTTGATCTTGGGGTTGAGACTTCAAACCCCATAGCAGGTGTAGAAATGACAAAAATAAAATCTTTAAAAAACAAACAAACAAAAGAACAGAGGCTTGAAGGAGGTGAGGGAGTTAGCCATGCTGGTATCTGGGGGAGGAGTATTCCAGGAAAAGGTAGCAGTCAATGCAAAGACCTTAAAGGCAGATGTGCCCAACATGTGCTAGGAACAAGAGAAATGTCAGCATGGCCAGAAGAGGGTAAGTTTGGGGATTCAAGGGGGAAGTCACTGGCAGGTTTTCAGCAGCAAAGTGATATCATGGGACTTACAATTTAAAGGAATCTTTTAATGATGGATGCAGAAATTCGAATGAAATCGACAATGAGATATCACTTTACACCTACCGTGGTAGCAAAAATCACAAAGCAGGGTAATACCTAGTGATGTTAGAGACATGGCGATATGGGAACCTTGCATGCTGCTTGTGGGTGGGTAGAACAGTGTGTATAATGTCAGTAGTTAGCCAAATTTAGTATACACATCCCTATAACCCAGTAATCTCATTCCTGGGTATGAGACTTCCAGAAAAATTTTTACACATAACCGTAAATAGAATAATATAATAATATTCATTTCAATATTATTTGTGAGGGTAGAGGGCTGGAGACAATCTAGGTGTCCATCTATGAGGGGATGAATAAGTAAAACGTGGAAGACACACATTATAAAATATTATGTGGAGGTTAAAAATGAAAAGATCAGAAGAATACACAGCAACCTGCATGGGTCTTAAAAATATAATGTTGAGGGATGCCTGGGCGGCTCAGTCATTTAAGCATCTGCCTTCAGCTCAGTTCATGATCCTGGAGTCCTGGGATCGAGCCCTGGGTTGGGCTCCCTGATCAGCGGGGAGCTGGCTTCTCCCTCTCCTTCTGCCCCTCCCCCTGACTTGTGCTCGCTCTCTCTCTCAAATAAATAAAATCTTTAAAAATATATATAATGTTGAGGGGGAAAAACATAAATGACCGAATGATTGCTGTACAAGACATATCATTACATAAATGTAAGATATCCATATGGGTGGTATAGCCATACAATGGAATATTACTCAGTAATAAGAAGGAATAAACTACTGGTGCACGAAACAACTTGATTGGATCTCAAGGGAATTATATTGAGCAAAAAAAAAAAAAAAACAATCTGGAAAGTTCCATGCTATATGAATTTATTTATGTAACATTCTCTAAAATTATAGAAATGGAGAAGAGTTAGTGGTTATCAGAGCCTGGGGATTGGTAGGGCAGGGTGTGGAGTCTCTATAAAGGGGAGCAAGGGGGAGCCCTTGTGGTGATGGTGATAGAATAATCCAGTACCTGGAATGTAGAAGTGGTTACGTGAAGTTACACAACTGAAAAAGTGTAGAGAACTTTCAGCACACATACATGCAAACAAGTGCTTGTAGAACTTGTGAAATCTGAATAAACTCTGCAGATTGTCAATGACGATTTCCTGGTTTAGATAGTGCGCTATGGTTACAGTGTCCTACGGCTATGCTGTACAATGGCACTGCAGGAGCCCGGGTGAAGGATTCATGGGCCCTCCCTGAACAATTTTTACAACTTACTGTCAATCTATAATTATTTCAGAATAAAAGTTAAATGTACACACAGAAAAAAATACACAGTTTTCAAAGAACACATACAAAAAATAGTATATGTCAAATATGTTGGAATGGCTGTCTGTGCTAGGAAGAGAATAAGAGGGAATGAAGGAGAAGATGATGGATTACATGGATGGTATGTAGATAGGTAGGCAGATAGATAGATAGATAGATAGATAGATAGATAGATAGATAGATAAAAAGATATAGATAAAAACACAAAGGAGACTTTCATGGGNGATAGATGATAGATAAAAAGATATAGATAAAAACACAAAGGAGACTTTCATGGGTCATTGTTCTAGTAAGCCAAATACTGAGACATAAAGTAATTCAACTCGTTCTGCAACTCTCGTCAAAACAAGTCAGGACATAAGAAATTTGGAGAACAATGATCCTAACTGTGAAATAAAAAATCTATTTGCTTAGTAATGGGATGGAAAAAAAAATGTTTAAAATAGCTGTATCTGAATGATGGGACTATAGGTTACTTTTATTTGCTTTTTATATTTTCCAGTGTTTTAAAGGAGTTTATGTGATATTATCATCAGAAACAATACACATGATTTAAAGTCATTTAAAAACAAGAAGATTATTGAAGGTTATAAGTACACATACACAAGTTCTAGTCAAAGTATCAAGTACATATATGTTGTCCAACCTCTTCTCTTTTATATTCTTCCTCTAATATACGCTCACATTCCTATCATTTTAAAGGGGTCCAAATGCAAAAATAGCCTCATTTGAATTCAGCATCTCACCTATGCTCCCTCTTTATAAGTCACTGCTTGCTGCCCTTCTCTGCCTAGATGCCCTTCCAGAATTTCAACATAGCACAATTGAAATAGAAGCAGATTTTCTTGACCTCTTTATTTTCTTAAATGGCACAATCAATGTTTTAGTTCCTGTAAGCTGCCAGAATATAAAAATATAGCCACTTTCATTCATCAATGTAGAAAATGCACAGAGAGGAAGTGTTGACATTTTCAGGTGTGTCCGGGAATGCTTCAGTGATTTAAATTACATCTTTAGGTGAACAGGCATTGTTCAGTACGGCAAAGTAGACGTGTGTGATATATTCGGGGAACTTCAAATCCCCACGTTGGGGCATGGAGCCTGCTTAAGAGTCTCTCTCTTCCTCTTCCTCTCCATCTACCTCTCTCTCTCTCACACACACACACACATACACACACAAAGCTAGAGTTTCCCCTTCAGTCTTTCAACCCATTGTATATATCACTACCAGTATAATCCTTAAAATCTTTAAAAGCTTGCTATTGCTTACAGCTATACCAAATTAATTCCTTACTATAGTGTTCTAAATCCTCATCAACTAAGCCACAACTCCACCTTCATTAGGATTTTTTTATCCATCCTAATCATAAAGGAAAACATTGAGACATTGGATCTCATTAAAATTAAGAACTCCTCTTCATCAAAAGGCATCATTGAGACAGGGAAAAGATAACCTACGTAGTGGGAGGAGTAATTTACAATACACAAACAGCTTAAATCTAGAATATATAAAGAATTCCAAATCAGTTTGAAAGAGATAGATAATTCAACAGAAAAATAAAAAATAGTTTTGAACAGTAAATTCACACAACAATATCTAAATGGTCAATAAGCATGAAAAGGTACTCAACCTCATTAGTCATTGGAAGAAAATTAAAACCTCATTAACAAAACCAAAAATTGGTAAGGATGAAAAGCAACTTCAACTGTCACACACTGAGTAGTATGAATTGGTGTAATCATTTTAGAAAACTGTTTAGCAATATTTATTAAAGTTGAACATACTCATACCCTATAACCCAGGAGTTCAATTTTAGATATATACCAAATAGAAGTGCATATATATCGGGGCGCCTGGGTGGCTCAGTTGCTGGGCATCTGCCTTCAGCTCAGGGCGTGATCCCGGAGTCCTGGGATCGAGCCCCATATCAGGCTCCTCCGCTGGGAGCCTGCTTCTTCCTCTCCCACTCCCCCTGCCTGTGTTCCCTCTCTCTCTGTCTGTCTCTCTCTCTCTCTCTGTCAAATAAATAAATAAAATCTTGAAAAAAAAAAAAAAGAAGTGCATATATATGGACGCAAAAAGACTTGTACAAGAATATCTATAGCAGCATCATTTAGAATAACCTCAATCTCTACCAAGAGCAGAATCAATGAATAAATAATGGTAAGTTCATAGGTTGGAATGCTATGTAACAATGGAGGTGAACAAACTGCTACTATAAGAAATAGCCTGGATGAATCTGACAAACTTAATGATGAGTAAAATGCCTAACGCCAAAAACTAATTACTACAGGAAATCTTTCATAGAAGACTCAACAACAGGATAGTGGTTAGTTAGAGGATTAATTAAGAAGAGATGGGACAAGAAGGATGTTTGCATGCTGCCATTTAATTTTTTGATTGGAGTAGTAATTACACAGATATGCTCACTTTGTGAGATATTAAGCCATATCCTTCTTTATGTTATTCTTCAATAAAAAGTTTGTATAAATATATGCCATTATTTAACTACCTTTAATGGAAAGAGATTTAAATTATTTTCTTATGGCAACATGTACATAATGTATAAAGGAACTCATGGCATGTGCTTCCAGCATGACACAAAACCAAGGTTTTCTTTTTTAAGCCAAGTACTTCATATTACATCAAAAATAAGTTGGTAGTGCAATTATGCTTAGAGAAGGAGAAAAATGCAGAGTTCCTCAATCCAGAGCAACATGATAGCTGGTCTAGGTTTAATAAACTCAAGTTCTCAGTCTAAGACTCACAATGCACAGAAGTTTTGCAAAAACACAACCATAGATTCTGAAAAATCAAGATTAATGAGACAGCTTATAGAGGTTAAGAATGATGGAATAAAGTCAAAGATTTTCCCCTCAGAATAATTCCTGAAAAAATATAGGCCCTAGATTCCTTGCCAAAAATTTGAATGGCATGGTAGCGGCTAAGTCCTGACGATGATCATTCCTTCCTTTGGGATAATGTGCCTGTAACCCTGAAGAGATTTTATTTTTAGGAGAAGCTGTCATATGCTATGCTGTTTCTGGCAAAATCATGGCATGACACGCCATCCAGCAGAACTTTTGATGATGGCAGGACATGACTATGCCACATGTAAGCTCCCAGATCTCACCCTGCTCTGGACAAATTCAAAAGATGCACACTAGCCCACACACATATATAGTAAGGCAGACAGGCCCCAACAAATGCAATTTGCTTTCTAGCGTTGTATGATTGGTGTGAAATATGAAACTCATTAGGTGAGGATCTCTGAAATTTGTGCAGTTGACTTGCCAGTGAAATAGGAAGAATTCGAAATCAAAATTCTTAAAAGGAGAGATTTAAGGAGATATCTCTTACGTGTGCTATTGCCAAAATAAACATGGTCTATTTGATGGCCAGATTCGTGCCTTGTTTAATGAATATTGTCCCTCTCACAATTAAAAATGAGCAAAAATGGGGGCTCCTGGGTGGCTCAATGGGTTGAATGTCTGACTCTTGATTTCGGCTTGGGTTGTGGTCTCAGGGTTCTGGGTTCGAGCCCCACATTTGGCTCCGTGCTCAGCGGAGAGTCTGCTTGAGATTCTCTCTTTCCGTTTCCCTCTGCCCCTCCCCCCATGCTCTCTCTCTAAAATAAAATAAATCTTTAAAAAAAATCAGCAAAAATGTGGGTCGTAGTTTCCCAAAGTCCTAAGTTTAAGTTATTACTTTTAAGATTCATTTAAAAAATATGGAATATAGATGGCCAAATAATTTTTAAATATATTAAAGATGCAGATCAAAATGATCCCATTTGCTGAGCTAATGAATAAATACCTTACATTGTGCATTCATAGCAAAGTCTAAAGAAGAAAGAATATCTCTAATAAATTATAGAATAGCCTCTTAGCACATACATCCTTCAGATATCTAGCAAAGAAAAACAATTGAGAAATCACTTAACTAGATAATTAAAAGAAGCCAGGAGATGTTTGACTCCATCAAATAACTTTTTAGAAAATAAATGCATGATTTATCCAAAAACATAAGTTTAAAAAAATATCTATGGTTCTTTTCCTCCCATCTTCATTGAGCCTTCTTAACTGAAAATGAAGTAAATAACTCTTTCAAAATGATTTCAAATATTAAGAGTAGAAATATCTAAAATATTTAATATATCCACAGGATTTTATTTTATTTTAATGTCAGCAGAGTTGTGGCTTTTTTTTTTAAGAAAATCTTCACCACAATGTTTTTATATAAATGATAAGTCCTTTATATGGAAAAAAATCTTTACTTAAGTTGATTTGAATCCTATTCAGAGATTGTGTGTAATACAAACAGATTGCAATGTATATAATAATATGGCATTTTACAGCAAAAGAAAATTGGAGGGAATCTCTTGAAAAACAGAAGTAAAAATATACTAAAACATTAAAAAGCTGAACTAGAGGAACTGACTTATCTATACCAGCTAGCAGAAGTAAATATATTCATAACTTAAGTGATGACAAAAATAGTGAAACAAGTAAGTCAAAACCATGAAGACAGAAATAACCTCTTAAAGTTATTTCAATTCCTCTCCCACAATTAAACAGAATTAAAACACTCCAGAAAGAAAAAAAAATCTTCAGCCTGTTTCTTGAACACTCTCATGTAAATTTAACAGCAGCCTTTGCAATGCATGCTAATGATTCATTGTAAGAAATTCCTTAATTCAATCTAATTTTTTCATGCTACAATTAAATTCCATTTTCTATTCTTAGTAGACAGAGAATATCTAATCACCAACTTCTATAATAAGCACTCTAAATTCTCTATTTTTTCTTTTCTATAGGTGAAACAGTTCTCATTTACTTTAATTTTCTTCATGTCTTTTGTCAAATTTTATATACATACATATATATTTTGAATTATATTTTCCAAGAGGTGTGTGTGTGCATGTGTATAAGATTTGACAAATAAGAATATATTTAATATGGGATAGGCAAAGGAGGCTTTATTATTATCCTCATTTGATAAATGAAAAAGAGCCCAAATAATGATACTTAATATATGCATACGTAATACATGTGGGGACATATTATGAACAAGCACTGTTCTAAATATTTTACATACATTAACTCCCAACAAAAATATGAGGAAAGAACTATTTTATCTTTATTTTACAGTTGAGAAAACTGATGCATAGAGACTTTAATTTATCCTAACTAGAAGTTAAGTGACTTTTCCAAGCCTAAGTGACACCTAAGACATAGTTGGAGTCCATCCTAGATCTTCTGATTCTACGACTAGGCTCCTCCACGGTATCACATTACAGTTAGATGTGCCTTGTAAGATGAATTACCTTGAACTTGTTTACCATGCATTCTTCCATTGCCTATCCTAGAACTCTGCACAGGGACGGTGAATACAATGTGAAAGCATTCTGAAGCGTTAATTCTCAGCATTTCTACACATTGGCGCTGCTTCTATTCAAGCTAAGTGGTTTTAACTTTACCATCTAAAGGAAGGGATGAGGCAACGCAGACAGGACAATGGAGCTCCTTCTGTCTTTTTACTTCCAAAGCCTGGAGAACAGAAAAGATGCTAGTGGAGCGAGGGGCATTATTGACCCTAATTTTCCCCATTCTATATCCATGCCATTCATCATGACTTTGGAATACCTCCACAAAGACACAGTCTATTCCCTTATCACATGACTTTGGACCCAAAAAGTCACTTTCTTTGACCAATAGAATGAGGCAGGAGTGCTAGTATGTGGTTCACAAGTCTAAAGCCTCAAGAGGCCTTGTTTGTTTCTGCGTGACCTCTGAAGTTCCTGCTATCACCATGAGAAGTACACACCTGGCCATCCCACAGATCTAAGGAAGAGGATTAGAGGAATGTGGACCAACGCCATCTTGCTGAGCAATCCCACCTGAGCCCAGCTTATGTCAGCCAATCCTCAGACACGAGAGTGATGAGAAACAGTGATTGCTTTAAGCCATTGAGTTCTGGGATGGTATTCATCACAGCAAATGTTAGCTGCTAGTATATAGAAAGAGGTTTAGGAGGATATGTGATTAAGTAGAACAAACCTTCCCATCCCCCAAATCTAGATAATATTCCCTAGACTGAAAGAATTTCATTGCACTATACTCTATTTTCCATCCATCCTAAATTATTGGACAAGAGAGTGGAGTAGGAAGACGAGGAAATGCCAGAGAACCCAGTTAGTGTGGGGGAATCGAAAAGACAGAGGTCTGTGCGTTGCCCCAAAATTGCAGTTGTTGAGTGATGTGTTGACACAGAGGGGCCTAAGAGAGCCTCTTGGTGTTCGGATCCTATACACCTGAGAACAGCACAGAGGTGACACAGAGAGTCCCCATGGCTCAACAAAACCCTGGAGTAGGAGAATGTTTTCACTGCACCCAAGATAGACACTGATACATGACTGTGATACAACAGTCCGCATAGACAGATGGATCGACTGAAAATGCCACCATGAACTGGCTATACTCACTGCTCTGACACCTTAGCAACCCTAAATTTACTGAGAACATATTCATTCCTACAGAATAGGAGTCCAAAATAAACAGTAAGTTATGGAAAATAAAGGTTAAATTTTTGCATACATTTGTTACATTTGTTTGTAGGCTGAGATTTGTATCATATACAAGTATGCTGATCTTATTGCTAGAAATACCATTATAAAAGAAAAGTCTCAAAGAGTAACAGAATCTATTTAAACATATATTTTTAAGTCCTAAACTACAGTTAGGGGGTGCCTAGGTGGCTCAGTCAGGTTGAGCGCCGGACTCTTGATTTTGGCTCAGGTCATGATCTCAGGGTTGGGGAACTGAGTCTCGTATCGGGCTCCAAGCTCAGTGGGGAGTTTGCTTGAGATTCGCTCTCTCCCTCTCCCTCTGCCCTTCCTCCCCTGCACCTGCTTATGCACTTGCCTGCATACACACTCTCTCCCTCAAAATAAAAATAAATCTTGAAAAAAAATTACAGTTAGTTCTTCTGAATGATAACGACAAAAACTGCCACTGAAAAATAAGAGCCAGCATGCAAAGGAAAGAAAATCTGTATGAAGCAAAAAAGTCATTTTTATTTTTGATTTACACATAAAATTTCAGACTGTTGATGAATTTTTCCAAGGCCTGTACGCAGAAAGATATCCTACAATCAATGTCTAAGGAAGCTTGACAACATTGATAAAAACCAAGACTTACTTTCTATAATTCTATATTCATAATGTAAAATTTATTATAATTTCAAGAGGATGTGAAACCTTTCCCAAATCCATTCTAGATTATAAGTTTAAATTTTTAAATAAAATTCAGAATTTTAACCACTTTTGCCTGTGATTTCTTATTTTTGGAAATATGTTGCCTACTTAATTATGGATGCAGAATAGAATGAAAATATGCTAAAGAGCTAAGAATCATCTTTAGAAAATATATACTTCTGTAATTATAAAAGCCTGAAAAAAAAGTTTCTAATAGGAAAAATAATGTATGGTTACCTGTCCTTTTGTTTGCATTTTTAAGATCCCACCTGAAGACCCCAATACATAACAATTCACAGGAATATAGTCAGATTTCTAAATCATATTTAATTATTTAAAATATTACTCCCCTAGAAGATTCTGCTTCTAGCCATGAGATAATTACATAGCCCAAACTATCCTTCCACCATAAACAACTAGAAAATTGAACAATATATATATAAAGCAACTGTTTCAGATATTGGAATATAGGTAACATAGGACTCTGATCACAAAAAAGGAGAGAAAAAAATGAAGTGATCCCTATGATTATACCAAGTTTCCAACTGAAGACAGTTGTTGGACCACAGCACAAGAAAGGTAAGCCAAACAAACTGGCAGTATGGCTGCATTGAGAGAGCAGCCATAGGAATCGACAAGAACTGGAAAAACAGAGGATCAAAGAAGAGACTCCACAGAGAAAAAGCTCCACTAATCTATACAGGGAAACCTTGAGTCTTTAGTTAAATATGCGCATGTGGAGGATATAACTCACAAGACCAGGCAAAAACAAGTTCTAGGTAAAGAACAAATTACTGGAGAATTGTAAGCCAAGAAATTCCCAGAGTTCACACATGGTCTGGAATTGTTTAGTTAAAGCAAATTACAATATAGTTCAGTCTAAAACAAAACTAGGATTAACAGCTATTCAAAGGTGTGGATGGCTGTAAAAAACAAACAAACAAAAAGTTGGTCTCTAGTCACTTAAGGCATTAAGCAAACTATAGCAAGACACTCGGTAAGAAATCCAAATGTCAGTAGTGTAACAGGACCAATATTCCTTGAAAATTTCCTGGTCAGTGCCACATCATCCTGGCTTTTCCAAGACTATTTTGTTCCCGTTTTGTACAAGTTATTAAAGAATTCACGAGGATGAGTTTACCTCTTTCAAGGCATGCTAACAGGAGTAAAATGAAGTGAGATTTTAGTAAGCATTCTTTTCTGACCTATCATCACTCTCCTTCGACCTACCTCCTACCCCAATCTGCAAGACTCCTCCTTTATGACTGTCATATATTGCTGTATTAATGAACAGTGATTTTATCCTCAAATTACAGACTGATTTCCTAAAGTGATTGAATTCATTGGATATTTGTTCAATTCATTTCACTTTGCTTGGGTAACCTTAATGAAAAGGAATGATTTCCGGGGTTGTGCTGTAAAATGTTGAACAACTGGCTCTCTAAAAAAATAAATCCCTATTTTGTAGCATTAGCCAATTTTAGTGATGTAACTACTCCCACTATGGCTAATTTCAAGGCACGAGCATGATGTCACTGGAAGTGGAGTTGGGAGGTGCACTGGCTTTCTACTGCAGCCATTAAAACATTAGCACAAACATAGTAGCTTAAAACAACACACGTTTATTATCGTATAGCTCTGAGCTTGAGATTCTGACCCAGGTCTCACAAGGTTAAAATCATAGTGTCACCAAGGTTGCATTATTTTCTGGTATCTCTAGGACAGAATCCATTCCTTTGCCTTTTCCAGCTTTTAGAGGCCAGCCACATTCCTTGGCTCATGGCCCCCATCCTTCATCTTCAAAACCAACAAAGGAGGGCCAAGTCTTTTCCACATTGCATCCCTCTGACCTTCCTTCCATCAGCATATGCCTCTCTGACACTCAACCAGGAAAGTTCTCCACTCTTAAGGATTTATGTGATTATATTGGACCTACCTGGATAATCCCCAAATCAAGGTCCTTTACCTTAATTGCATCTGCAAAGTCCATTTTGCTTGTTACCACATAAGGTAACATACTCACAGGTTCCAGGGATTAGGACATGAACATCTTTGGAGGTCCATTATTCTGCCTACCATGGAAGGAGAAGCTAATGATTGGTTCTCATGAGTCAGTAAGCCCTGGCTCTAGCACATCACTGAATTCCTCTCTGTGTTCTTAGATTTTCAAGATACATCACAAAGTAACTTGACCAGTTTTCTCTTGTCTCAATGATGAAGTACATAGCCATTGAGATTTAAATATTTGCACAAAGTCAAATGGCAAAAAAAATTTAAAAAGCCAAGTCAAGTGTACAGCTGCAAATCAAAAACATGCTATAACAATCAGAATTGTCTTACATGTCAATCCTAATATTAATGTCAAAATTAACATGGTGTTTATAGCAGCATTATCCATCATAGCCAGTCATGGACAGAGCTCAAATGTTCAACTGATGACTGGATAAAGAAGAGGTGGTATATATACATATATAATGGAATATTACTCAGCCATCAAAAAAGAATGAAATCTTGCATTTGCAACAGTGTAGATGGAGCTAGAGTGTATTATGTTAAGTGAAATAAGTTAGAGAAAGACAAATACCATACGATCTCACTCATATGTAGAATTTAAGAAAGAAAACAGATGAGTAAATGGGAAGGGGAAAAAAAGAGACAGGGAAACAAACCATAAGAGGCTCTTAAGCATAGAGAACAAACAGGCTGATGGAGGGAGGTGGGTGAGGGATGAGCTATATGGGTGATGGGTATTGGGGAGGGCACTTATTATGATGAGCACTGGGTGTTGTATATAAGTGATGAATCACTGAATTCTACTCCAGAAACCATTACTGCACTACATGTTAACTAAAATTTAAATAATAAATATATAAATTAATAAATAAATGTAACATGGGAAGATTAATTTACAGCACTTCAGGTACCACTAGCATGCATTAATGCAAATGTATTACAGGATGATAATGACAAAAATTCTATAAAAACAGGTACAAAAATCAAAAGCTCATCTTCATTCTCACATAGTTAAACCACTTGCATGAAAATGGCATATGAAATAATTGGATTCTTGTTTTTATTATGTTCTCCATATACTACTAATGCTATAAATGATGATGATGATGATGATGATGATGATAATAATAATAATAAATTACTATCCCAGGAAAGGAGAGGCACTGAATGGTTTTCTGAGACTCTGTTTTTAAGCTTCAGCATTCTAAAGCCAAAGATTTCTGGCCTAATTGAATAAGTACAGCATCAGAAACTAGAAATTATGGATACTCAGCCCCTGTTTTTCTCTGATTTGCTGTGTGGTCTTTTTATCGGTTACTGAATTCTTTATAATTGAGATAATTCATCCATAAAATAAAATAGGCATAATAATATTTATCTGCTGCCCTTAGGAAGTCTTCAAATAACTAGATACTACACTTTGAAAGCTAAAATGAAAAAATCATGCATAGTAAATTACGCTATTAATGCTGTGTGACATTTCAGTGCCCTGACGTCCTTCATCATTCTCAAATAACTTGCAATTGCTAGCATATAGAGCTGTTAGGCTCTACATAGACATTTCCAGGCAAAGCTCAATTGCACCTAACTCACAGGCAGTAAACCGACTCTTGTGGACATAAGTTATTTTTTTCTGCTCAGCATCTCTTCCTTCAGTGAATCACAGGTGTAGCATTTCACAGATTTCTAATGGCCTGCCCTGGCTACAGGAATGCACATTACAGCATATCCAAAGATCAATAAGAACAAACAAATTCTCTTTTTTCTCAGGTCACTAAGCTAATGCTGCCATTGAAAATGTTCCTCCTGCCATAGAAAGGAAAGCTTTGCACCAACGTAGAAAGAGAACACACAAAATTCTGGCATGCTGCACATTCAGTTCTAGTCCTTCAACCACTGATTCCTACAGGACCTATCCCAATATCTTTTCTAGACATATCTTTCTTTGATACATAAATAAATAATTTTTTATTTGATTAGGTTAATTTCTGACACCTGCAACCGAGCATTGCAACTAATACATCTGGTATGAAGGAGTAGTTGGTCTAAAAAAGAAAGTGCCTACTTTCATTAAGTAGACACTTTTACCTTCTTTCAAAAACACAACAAATGAAGCACATGTATGATGCTTCTGAAATGAATTAAGGTTTATATTGTAATTTTCATGGAAAATCAATGTCAAGAAGTGTGAAGGCTGAGGTTTTGCCCTACTTGCAAGCTAGAAAGTTCTCCTGCCCTGTTAGCAGAGACATGACACTCCCGGATCAGAAACAAAGGACAGTTTGTTCTTCACATCAATAGCAGTAGCTGGAATATCGCTTTTTTTTTTTTTCCAGATTCCCCAAATCCCAGTTCCCACAGAGTAAATTGACATTGACATATATACACTGGATGTGTTACAGAAGAAAGAGGAACCGAAATCTTTTATAATGGGCAGTAAGCCTGCCTGACCTTTGCCCCAGAAAGAGATATCATCTTCATTTTATGGATAGTAAACAAACTCACCCTTTGCTCCAGAGGGAGATAATCTATCTTCCAAGGCTCTTCATTACAAACATCCTTGGCAAGATACTCTGAAGTAAAGGTACTCAGTGTCTCTGCTCTCAAAACCTTCAGTAATATAAGAGGCCCATGGAGAACTGTGGCTCAATAATCAGTAAAGCAAGAAGCATTAGATATTTATTGAATAGGTTCCTTTTGTCAGCTATGAAGAATTTTATATTTTCCTTTTAAACTTATTATAGACTCAATATAATTGTAAAGTTATATTGTAAAACAGGGGATGATTGATATAACATTTTTAAGATTGATTATTTAGGAATACAGTTCATAGGACTGTGACCACTTTTATTTCCAGAAAAAAAAATAGAATACTATCCTTCAAGGACATATCATTCCTGTAACAGATTTACTGGTAATAAAGGATGGGATTAAAAAAAAAAAAGAGTACATCTCAGCTAGATATTGAAAAGAGACCAATCTTATTATGTAAGGGATTCACAAAAAACATCAAAACCGATAATGCCAAGATAGCACATTTCAAGATGATTTATAAGCCCAAATAAGCTTCTAATTGTTGAAACTGGGAGAAAAAAATTTTCTAAGGTAGAGGCATAGGGTAGGTAAAGATGGGAAGGTGGATTTCCATTGTCTGTGTCACGATCTTCCTTTCAATCTGGTCTTCTCTCTCTGTTTGCATCACCAGATTAGGAAAAAAAAAATGTTTAATGCAGAAAAAACAGTTATCAGGCTTTGCAGTGACGTCTCCATTTTACCCAAAGTATAACCAAAAAGCCTTACAGTGGCCTTCAGGGAGCTTCATGATCTGCACCTACTCAACCCCTAGCTCTCTGACTTCATTCCAGTCCAGCCCCACCTACATCTTCGTTTTTCCTTGAACAGACAAGGGATGTTCTTGCCTTGGAGGCTTGGCACTGCTTTAACTTGTTCCCCAGACATCCACATGGGCAACTCCCACTTCTCTAAATCTTTGAGCAAATGTTACTTTCTTGTTGAAATGTACTCAGACCACCCAATTTAAGAATGGCTACTCACATTCCTATCACCCTCACTCTTTTTTTCCCCTTTATCTACTATGTTATTTTTTTCTTTTTCCATAGCACTTCTCACCTTCTAATACACCTTATAATTTATAATGTATCTATTGTTTGATTTCTGTCTACTCTCATTAAAATATAGGTTACATAAGGACAGAGATCTTTTGTTTTGTTTTGTTCATTAATTTATTCAAGTATCAACTATAAACTATGTCTACTACATTGTGGGCACTCAAATTTGATGAATGATGAATAAGTGAATATAGTATCATTCACTTAGCTTTAACTCTTTGTGTCTTTTAACACTTACAAACCATGGAAACTCATACAAGTTGATTACCTTTTTGAATAAAATAGGGATAGTTGCACCTGATTCACTGGATAATTGCATGAATTAAATGAGCCTATGTATTGAAGGCATTTAGCACACAGCCCGGCATAGAATTAGATTAACTATTAGCTTCTAACATAAAAAAAAAATAGGCAAATTTGAACCCCAATTTAGAAGAATGCCAAATTCCATTGATGACCAAACATTTCTAGATCTCTTTCCTGAAATGTAACAGAGAGCTCAGAGCCTCAGAATGGAAAAAGACATTTATTCCCAGATGTATTACCGTGCTGTGACTTACAGACCTGAAGTTTGCAAAGTTCAAACTTGCTACTTCTTGTCTAAAAGAATTTTGTTCCATCTAAAGACTTGGAGGTCTCCTCATTTAATTTTCTTCCACATCATTAAAAGAAAAATAATTAAATAATTCACCCCGACAGTAATTCATGGGATCTGATTGTTTGCACTTATCCTTACAAAAACATAAATCATTTACCACTTCTTCTAGTTCAGTTCACAGATAGACAAACAGGATTCAATCTGCCAAGGATTGACCCTGACTATGGACTTTCTTGGGTAAAGGGTAGGTTTGGGACAAGATTCTAAACTCATCTCTGCTTCAGGATTCTCATAAGCCTGACCTTCTGACAGATAACAGGGGACCTCAGAGTAGCAGCAGCAGTAGATTCCAGCCCCCTGGGGTAGTTAATGAGCTTATAATGAACTCTAAGAACTTGAACTGTGTACTAGACACATAACGCTCTAGAAAATACCAGAGTAATAGAAAGTGGTTTGAAAAGTTATGGAAACAATAAATGCAAAAATGGCAGACTATGAATTGACTATATGAATGCCTAATTAATGTAAAATAAAGAATTGAAAGAAAACAAAAACTGGGATGGCTCAGTCACTTGAGCGTGTAACTCTTGGTTTCACTTGGGTCACGATAACCTGGGCTATGGTATCAAGAGCCACAACCATTGATTCCTACAGGACCTATCCCAGTATCTTTTCTAGATATTGGGTCTGGCTCTGTGCTCAGCAGGGAGTCTGCTTGGAGTTTCTCTAGCTCAGCCCCTCCCCCGACTTGTGCGAGGGCACTCTCTCTCTCTCAAATGAACAAATAAATCTTAAAAAGAAAAAGGAAACAAAAATTATAAGGAAGGATCAAGCTGTGGTCCTTCAGTTCTGCAGAGGTTCTGTAGGGGACCTGAATGCTGCTTTTCTCAGTCAAAACACGAGCTTAGGGGCACCTGAGTGGCTCAGTCATTAAGCATCTGCCTTTGGCTCAGGGTGTGATCCCAGAATCCTGGGATCGAGCCCCACATTGGGCTCGTCCACTGGGAGCCTGCCTCTTCCTCTCCCACTCCCCTGCCTGTGTTCCCTCTCTCGCTGGCTGTCTCTCTCTCTGTCAAATAAATAAATAAAATCTTTAAAAACAAAAACAAAAAAACCACACCAGCTTAACATAGCATCAGTCAAAAGAGTCACTTTACTGAAATGAGACTGACAAATCTTATGGAACCCAAGGGTAGTTGGGCTTCTTAAAGGGCTGAAGCCAGGAAATTGAAAGTATTCAGAATCCAGGAAAGTATTGTCCTCTCTTCACAAACTCATTATTTTTTTGCTCCATGCCTACATGCTGTCTTTGCTTCTCAGTATGCAAAAGGTGGCTGTCCCAGAGCTCCCTAGTTTACACCACCCCACTTCCAGCCACTGTGGAACTAACACCGCTGCCTCTGAATCCAAATGCCAGATTCATGGTAGAGAAATGAATTGGCCCAGCTTGAGTTAGAGATATTCCTGTTCCTTTCCTTCCCCTCACCTGCCTCCTCCAATGAACTGTAGCCCAATCAAACATGGCTGACTTGAAGGACAGCACACTTCTGTGGGTGTGTGATCATGTTGCATTCTGAGGAGATAGGGTTATTGTAATCTGTGCAAGTATTCAAGAACTTTTTACTCCTCCATCCTCACCCCACACCTGTGAAATGCTGCAGTCCTTTGAACTCTTTCCTTATGAACTCTCTGAGTGCCCAACCATGGGGTGGAAGGATGACAGTTTTCAAATCCTGGGTTAGGATTTCCACGGCTCCTTCTTCCAAATTCTTGCCCATAGTCTGCCCATACTATAGCAGCATCTTGATCAAGCCCTGAACCTCCCGTCTCAAGCTCAGGCATTGAAAGGGCTGCCATTTTCCTTCCCTCTAGCGGGTTACAGGTAGTTTCAGATGAAAAGTGACAGAGACTCTACCAGCCGTTGCTAACATAAGAAGAATAAAATATGATCACTGCCCTTCATTAGTAGAGGAATGCCAAAAAATAAAAAAAATGGCAAAACACTGTTAGAAACACAATCATGTAGGAAAAGTGACAGCACAGAGAAAATCACCAACTCATGTTAATACCCTTTTTTAAAAAAAGCCATTATCCTTAGAAAGCAGCAAAGGGAAAGCAACAGTTGTTGCTGGTTCGTTTCTTTTCTAATTATAATTTCAGAACTGTAAAGATACAGCAATCAACTCTATAGAGCCCAACAGTCTTACCTAGACCATATTAAAACGTTCAAGCAAGCAAAATTAAACAATTAAATAAAATGGCTTCTCTAGAATGTTATTTGTGACTGCAAGACTAAATTTTCTCTTGGTATATTAAAAAACCCTATGGAAAAGAAAACAATTAAGATTTAGCCTTGGTAAAGTACATGAGGGTTAGTATTCTTTCCAAATTAAAGTTGATAGATGATTTTTGGTACATTCAATTAAAAAATTAACAATACATCCTTTTGAATGAGTTATGTGTAAATTAACCAGAAATACTCACGCTTGGCAATAATTTCGTTCATAAAGTAATTTAGTTTTGTCAGGGTGTTGCTAATTTAAACAAGATGACCTATCCCAAACATGACATTCTTGCACTAGGAGGAGATTCTTGGCTAATAGCATCATAATTTTCAACGGATATTCCAGAAGACACACACATAGCAGTGACATTATCATAACAAGCTCCACAACCATCACTCACCAAAACTATCCTGGTACCTCCACCTTTCCATTCAGAAAACAGCTTCTGTAAGGAATAAAATATAAGTGACCGGGCTGAGGGAGTACTTGGAATACACTGTGAAAAAGTGAACATCTATGTTTCTCAGAATCACCAGTTTTCCTTCATAGGTTCAGCAGAAGTCTTAATTTATTGTATTATCTTTGCTTTTATGTTGTCTTGAGTGAAACTCATTTCCATCTCTCCCTTTGAGTCATGTGGAGTGCTGCTAATGGGAATGATGACAGCACAGGATTGAGTCACACAGTCAAGAGGGAAAGAAACCTGCTACAGCAGATTATCATTTCTCCAGATGCCCCAGCACAGTTCAAGTAGCAGTGGTTATAAATTATAAGCGCAGGCCCTTTCCTAACAACAATGGCAAAGAAAAGCAATTGGACAGCTCTGTGCCAAGTATTTATTGTGTGTGGGACGAAGTGTAGGGTTACAAAATATCTGTCTTCAAGAAACCAGCAAACCAGTTCCAAGGACAAGCGATAGACATATAAAAATTTGCAAAACAAAACTTCGGTTAAGTTTATCGGTGGTAGTAAGGAAAGCATTTATTTACAAGATAATAGAGATTTATACAAGCACAATACATCAGCATATAGAATTTTCACTGGCATACTCTCATCTAATCCTGTTAATCAGTCTGAGAAATTGGTGTTATCTCTCTTTCACACATGAGGATCCAAGGCTCAGCGATTTCAAATGTCACTTTCTCACAGTCCCAGCAATGAGGCAGTTTTCCTGATATTTTCGCTCTTACAGGTCATGGGTTATTGTGCTGTGTTTAGACAGAGCTAAGATACTGAAAACCAGATAAGACCATGGACTGTCTTGATCTCCCTTGACGGGCCTGGTCATTGCCAGAGTTGAACAACTGGGAAAGAAGCAGGTCCCCAAACAAGAACCCAAAACTTTGACTTTCAGCCTGCAGAAGAAGGAACTTTTATTCCTTTGGGCCTCACTGTCTTGATCCTATTCTTCAAAAAAGGGTGGAGACTCCTGATAATTTATGTAGAACATGGCCCCCAAAAAGGGGCTGGCCAGGAGCTCAGATGGGACAAGACTGACCAGCCCTGGAGGACAAAAAAACATTTTGTAACCCTTACCGTTTCAATTCATGGTGTTCTCTGGGTGTGTGTGTTTGTTTTCCCTTTTGTCCTCACGCAGCCCCAGCCTTCAGCATCTTAGCTAAATATGTGGCTCTTCCTCAGGGCTGAGTTGCAAAGAGCAAAGAGGAGTCAAGTGTCCACCTCTGTACTCCTGAGACATTTGTGGCAGTAAAGGTGGTGGTCCCTTAGGTAAAAGTGAGTCTTAGGCAGGTCTACCTATTATTCTCAAAGTGAGAATTTTACTGTTAATAACTATGGAGTGGTTGAGGTAATTTTACCAGTAGGGTAGACAGCAGTTTCCTATTTGTCAGACAGGTTAGCAAGCAAAGTGGGAGCGTTGATCTTCAGTCCTCTGTCCTTAACGTCATTGCTCTTCCTATTGCCACGCCCACCTGACACGCAAGAGGAACAGCATGGAACAGTGCTTTTCATGAAGTAGAGACATGACTAATTAGTCAACCCTCCTCAGGAAAACTGGTAGAGAATTCTTGATAATCTATTTGTATGTAGTTAGAGAAATAAGAAAAGAATTTAGGGGCGCCTGGGTGGCACAGCGGTTAAAGCGTCTGCCTTCGGCTCAGGGCGTGATCCCGGCGTTCTGGGATCGAGCCCCACGTCAGGCTCTTCTGCTATGAGCCTGCTTCTTCCTCTCCCACTCCCCCTGCTTGTGTTCCCTCTCTCGCTGGCTGTCTCTATCTCTGTCGAATAAATAAATAAAATCTTTAAAAAAAAAAAAAAAAAAGAAAAGAATTCAAACGTAATGATCTCATAAACACCCAAGAAGGTGACTTTCAGGATGGCAGTCATCAGAAGTTTGGAATGTTGAATTTACTCAAGGCTTCTTTTCTCAAAGTGCTCTTCAAAAAAAAAAAAAAAGATTTTATTTATTTATTTGAGAGAGAGAGAGAGCATGAGCTGGGTGGAGAGGGAGAAGCAGGCTCCCCACCAAGCAAAGAGCCTGACATGGGGCTTGATCCCAGGACCCTGAGATCATAACCTGAGCCAAAAGCAGATGCTTAACCGACTGAGGCACCCAGGTGCCCCTTTTCAATGTGCTCTTAAGCCTCTTTGGATCTCCCAGTTCTTTCTTCTCCATTAAAGGTAACTTTGGAGTTTAAAGCTCCCCACTACCCAACCACCGTATCCATTGGTCACTTAGTACATAGCGTGATTATAGACACCTTCTACAATTCACTCATACGTATCAAGTCTTTTTACCTTACAGCCACAGCATATGCCATCATGGTTGTTAACTAAGACATGCTAACGCAGTCTCCTGTGTCCTCAGTCTTTTCCAGAAGTCTCGCAACTTCTATGTGTGAAATGACTAAGCTCTAAAGGAGTTTGAGTTTGCCTCCATTGGTATATCACTGAAAACCAAATTTTAAATTTGTCAGTGTTGTGACTGCCAAACTGCTCTTTAGCAAATGAACAGAAAGAGATACGTTGCACAGTTTGAAACCTGTGACTAATATGAAATCTTGGAGTATTTATGCAAGATGTCACTTCACATTAGCCAAAATTTTTGAGGTTGAACCTACCTTAAATACACATGAAAACTATAATTTACTCAAAGACATTTGTTCCCTGCAAATGATCTACAAGTAACTCTGCTTTCCTTCTCCAGATAAAGATGACCTGAAAAATAAAACGAAAAAAGAAAAAGAACAGTTTTTAAAGAAGCACTTAGCTTATGAAATTACAAGATGATTTTGTCTTATGGTTCATAAATTCATTCTGAGGGCAACCCCGAGAAAGTGATGTTGAAATGCTGGAGGTAAGGAATGATCAATAGATATAAGTATCTAGATTTCCAAGATGACAATTTTCAAGGATACAATGCTGTCTTCTCTTTTTGCTGCCTTCTCTTTCTGAGGCATCTGTTGAAAAAAGTTGATCTTGCTATTTAACGGATATATATATATATATATATATATATATAACCATCATTCAGATAAAATATACTCACATTTTTCAATAATAATACGTGACAACTTTAATAGCTTTAAAGCAATACAATTTTAAAAAATATACCAAAATCTATCCGTTTTTATCTCAGGCTAAGGGATAGAGTGGGATTATTGTGATTTTTGTTTTCTTTGTGGTTTTCTGTATTTTCCACATTTCCTACATTGAGAATGTATTTCTTTCATAATCAGAAAAAAATTAAGAATTATTTATAAAGTAAACTTATTCACACTGTACTCTGGGGGGGTTGTTAAGCAGTACCATTATTCTTTCTGAAAAAAACCAAAATTTCCTTTCATAAGAAAAAAAATAAGGTTTATATAAGAATTGTATAACCAGACTCTGGTTGGCACCCTATTGAAAGAATTTTCTTTGAGTGGGTTTTATGATCCAAAATATTAATTCAGCACATTTCCATGTTCTCTGCTCTGGGTGGCACATTAATTTCCTCTCATTGACTTCCAAGGAGTTCTGTGTGTGAACAAGCTATCTAGGGAATGGAACTGAAACCTGGCTCAGCAGGCTCTCAGCATCTTCTGTCATGGTTCTCTTCATTGTTTGCATAGCACAGAAATTTTGGGGCCAGGAAAGCCTTTGTTTATTAAATTTTCCTTTAAAATGCCAGTAGGTTTAAATTAAGGAGGACTTCATTTAGAGTAAAAGCATGCAGGGGGTTTTCATAACACAAAGCATTTGAGAAAATAGAAAGGTTTTACCCATTCATTTGCTCTTTTCATTTAGAGTAATGTTACTTGTCCAACTTGGAGGTTCTTTTTAAATTAAAAATTATTCTGTGGTGTAATTAAAATCCCAACTTTTTAACTGCCTTAAGGACGTTCCTCTTTATTCCTATTGACATTGACTGTGCTGGTTCAGGTAACAATATAAAACCTGACTTAACTGTCATATATTGATGAATGAAAGTTCAAAGTTAGATTCTTCTGGTTTCTAGTGTTCTCCCAGTTCCATAAAGAACTGTTATTAGGGAATCAATGAGCCCTATCTCTCTAAAGATAGAACTTATATTTTGCCCTCTGACGTATATTGTTATTCTCAGCATGACACTAGACTAGATATGAATGTGATTTTGCCAGTGGATACTAATTCGGTAATGAAACAAAAGTAGAACACAATTTTCCCATGTGGTTTTGGATTAGACAATAGCTACTGAGCTTTACTTGACTCTATGTTTTAAGGCAACTCAAGTCCATTTTATTTTCTTTATGTACATGGACATGCACCTCCACTGAAGCAACAAGTATGAAATGGTATCAGTTAAGAAAATATAAGCGGCCAGGGGCATCTTTTGTTATGCAAAAAAATTCAAGCTCATCTTACTTCCCTAGATTTCTATTCATAGATATTGTTATCTCATTGTAAATATTCCTGTGCAAAATATGAAGATAAGGTAAAAATATAGCCACTGGGGTACCATTTCTTTATTAAAGAGTTAATACAAGTTAAGAAGACACAATTCCTAGCAATCGTTCTTTCGGTTTACTTGGAATGCTCCAGGTTCTGATGGTTTTTTTGTTGTTGTTAATTCATAGCATCACTGACTTTACAAACAAGTCTCTAGTCACCAAGAGAAAAATGATCCAAAAGACTTACACAGGCCAAAAGAAGCCTTGTGCTTCTCTGGGTGAACTACACACACTGACAGCAGAACCTCCTTGTTGTAGGAATCTATGAGAAGGGTCTTGACTTGTGCTCCAGGCCAGCACAGAGACATAGAAAATGCTCCGCTTGGTCCTGAAGAGGCTGTCCAGTTCCTAATAAATTCAGGCCAATCTGTTTATGAAGGGATTACCAGAAATCATGTTAACATTCTAAGGGTTTGTAACCTACCTCCCACCCCGCAGACTACCTCTCTGCCTTACAGGAAGTCTTGGCCCTGGAGTTATAGGGGACTTCTTCCAGGCACATGACATTACCCATAAGCACACTGGAGCTAATTTAACAGCACGGTATCAGGGAGTATGAAACTGTTGCCATTTCACAACGTATATTAAATACAGTATTTTTATGTTTACTTTTCTCTGGATCTTTATCAGGGGATCCAAAATATTCCTTTCTTTCACTTCATACACTTTAAAAATAATTGATCATTATTATAACACTACTTTGAAGGTATAACAAAAAAGGAAGAAATGTACATAGATTCACAAGTCTCTTGGTTCTTCAAATAAAAGTACATTTTTTTAAAAAGGAAAGAAAACTTCCAAAGCATTTTAAATTTAAATTCCAGTGTAGTTAACATACACAGTTATATTAGTTTCAGGTGTGCAATATAGTGATTCAGCACTTGCATGCCTCACCCTGTGCTCATCACAACAAGCATACTCCTTAATCCCCATCACCTGTTTCACCCATCCCCCACTCACCTCCCCTCTGGTGACCATCAGTTTGTTCTCTATATTTAAGAGTCTGTTTTTTGGTCTCTCTTTTTTTCCTTTGTTCATTTCTTTGGTTTCTTAAATTCCACAAATGACTGAAATCATACGGCATTTGTCTTTCCATGACTGTCTTATTTCACTTAGCATTATATTCTCTAGATACATCCATGTTGTTGCAAATGGCAAGATTTCATTCTTTTTATGGCTGAACAATATTCTACTCTGTGTGTGTGTGCGTGTGTGTAATATATATGATACCTTCAGCTTTGTTTTTGTGGGGTTTTTTGTTCTTTAAGATAGCTTTGTCTATCTGAGGTCTTTTGTGGTTCCATACAAATTTTGGGATTATTTGTTCTAGTTCTGTGAAATTGCTGTTAGTATTTTGATAGGGAATACATTAAATCTGTAGATTGCTTCGCGTAATACAGACATTTTAATAATATTTGTTCTTCTAATCCATGAGCATGCAATGTCTTTCCGTTTCTGTGTCATCTTCAATTTTCATCAATGTTTCTAATTTTCAGAGTGTGGGTCTTTCACCTCTTGGGTTAAGTTTATTCCCAGGTATTTTATTATTTTTGATGCAGTTGTAAATGGGATTGTTTTCTTTATTTCTCTTTCTGCTGCTTCTTTATTAGTGTATAGAAATGCAATGGATTTCTGTACATTGATTTTTGTATCCTACAACTTTACTGAATTCATTTATCAGTCCTAGCAGTTTTTTTGGTAGAGTCTTTAGGGTTTTCTATATAGAGTATAATGTCATCTGCAAATAGTGAAAGTTATATTTCTTTCTTACCAATTTGGATGCCTTTTATTTCGTTTTGTTGTCTGATTGCTATGGCTAGGACTTCCAGTACCATGTTGAATAAAAGTGATGAGAGTGGACATCCTTGTCTTATTCCTGACCTTAACAAAAAAAGCTCTCAGTTTTTCCCCATTAGGTATGATGTTCTCTGTGGGTTTTTCTTATAAGGCTTTTACTATGTTGAGGTATGTTCCTTCTAAATCTACTTCATTGAGGGTTTTATAATGAATGGATGTCGTACTTTGTCAAATCTTTTTCTGCATCTGTTGAAATGATCATACGGTTTTTATCCTCTCTCTTATTGATGTGATGTATTGCATTGATTGATTTGTGAATATTGAACCATCCTTTCATCCCAGGAATAAACCCCACTTGATCAGAGCGAATGATTTTTTAATGTATTGTTGGATTCAGTTTGTTAATATTTTGTTGAAGCTTTTTGCACCTACATTCATCAGAGATATTGGCCTGTAGTTCTCTTTTTTTGTGGTGTCTTCATCTGGTTTTGGTATCAGGGTAATGTTGGTCTCACAGAATGAATTTGGAAGTTTTCCTTCCTCTTCTATTTTTTGGAAAAGTTTGAGAGAAACAGTTATTAACTCTTCTTTAAATGTTTGATAGAATTCCCCTGTGAAGTCATTTGGTCCTGGACTTTTGTTTGTTGGGAGTTTTTTGATTACTGATTTCATTTCATTGCTGGTAATTTGTCTGTTCAAATTTTCTATTTCTTCCTGTTTCAGTTTTGGTAGTTTATATCTTTCAGCATTATTTTTTTGAGAGGGAGAAACAGAGAGGGAGGGGGCAGGTGGAAAGGGAGAGAGAATCTTAAGCAGACTCCATGCCCAGTGCAGAGCCCAGTGCAGGGCTCAGTCTCACAACCCTGAGATCATGACCTGAGCCGAAACCAAGAGTCTGACGCTCAACTGACTGAGCCACCCAGGCACCCCTGTTTCAGCATTTTAAAATATTATAGAAATTTACATTTGAATGAGTGTGCAATAATCATTTTATTGAGAATGTCTACAATGTTAAGAATGTGATTTTAATTTCATGGATAAAAATATCTATTACATTATGAAATTGCTCCCAAAAGATGTAGGAATTGGATTCATACAGACTTACTCTGAAGTAAGTCCCTACTTCATACATTTTATGAAAATTGTTTGAAAATGTTCTGTTTTGTTTTGTTTTGCCAAACTGTGGTCAAAGCTATTCTGTCTGAGGAAGTCACATCTCCAAGAATTGTGTTTTTTTTTTTTCTTTTAGAGAGAGCATGTGTACTTGTCAGTAGGGGGTAGGGGAGAGGTGGGGAGGGGAGGGACAGAGGAGCGGGAGAGAGAGAGTCTTAAGCAGACTCCATGCCCAGCATGGAGCCCAATGCAGGGCTCCATCTCACAACCCTGAGATCATGACCTGAGCCAAAATCAAGAATCAGAATCAGATGCTTAACTGACTGAGCCATTCAGGCACACTCTCCAAGGATTGCTTTTAATTACACCTAATTAGAATGGTGTACCAATTACTTGTAACAACTTCTTACTTGCTGTTAACCAACTCTTGACTTTAAGTTCATGTTTTAATGTTATTTTCAGTTCATTTAAATTTCAGAAAATTAATGTGGACAATAAAATTATAAAAGCAACCAGCTTTTCTTTCTCCTAGAACTGTTTGTAATTGGTTTGGCCCTGGCCACAATTATTCTACAACCAATATCCATCAACTGCCTACAATGTGCCAAACACTATGCTCTGAACTAAGTAAATAATGGTATGACTAAGAAGAATGTTATCTCTAGTCCACCTATAATCTAACAGGAATAACTGCTACTCAACCAATAATAAACAAACAAACAAACAAAGCAGATTCTATGAAGAAGTGTAAAATACTATGGAATCCCATAAGGGAGAATTAATATTGACTAGGGTTTAAGAAAAGTTCCTCTGGAGAAAATTATATTTAAGCTGAGACCTAACGGTAGTTGTCTCCCAATATTTGTTTTTTCCTTATTCCTCTGTAGTAGGGCTTTATCTGGATACATAGAGATTCAGAATAAAGACTCCTTACTTTCTTTGCAGCTAAATGAGTCAAATGAATAATTTCTGGCAAAGGAAATATGAATAGAAACAATGTATGAAACTTTTGCTTCCTACCCTCAGAGGGAAAGTATTGATCTCACTTCTCTTTTTCTCACTTTCTACTGTCTGGAACATGATAATGTGGACAAGGCATTCTGGAGAATGTGAGTAAGGGAAATTCTATGGAGATAATAAAATAATAAGAAAAGAGTATGGACCTCTGATGATATTCAGAGTATAGCAACCATACCAACTTAGAAATAAACTCCAGTCTTATTTAAACCACTGTTACTTTGTTCTCTGTTACACACAGTTGGACATAATATGTTAATACTGTCTTGAAGGAACAGGCTAGGTAAACCAGAAGAGGACAGCATTCTGGACAAAAGAATAATTATGCAAAACCCATTCAAGACACTAAACTTCTGTTGAATATGTCTGATATTGAAATAGAAATGGGTAGATTTATCGAGATGAACCTGCAAAAGTGCTATAGCAGATTGTTGTCGAAATGACCACCAATTTATTCATGCCTCCAGGTATTCATCTAAGCCTAACCATGTGATTTGCCTTGGCTAATTGGACAGCACCAAAGAATGTTAGCAAAGACTTGAAAAGTGCTTTTGCATGAAGTTTTCTCTCTCACATTGCCCTTTTGAACCCTGAGACCACCACCTGTGAACAAGCCTGGGTTTTAGCCTGCGAGAAGATGAGAGACCATGTGGAGCAGAAATGTATGGTCCCAGCTGAGCCCCCTTAGACCAACCAACCTGTAATGACAAGACATATAAATGAGTCTGTATCTAACCTCCAGCATAGTTGTTAGATGACCTCAGAGATCGGCCAAAATAGCCCAGATGAGAAATGCCTAGCTGACCTACAGAATTATGAGCAAAAAATTGTCTCAAACTGCTATGTTTGGGGATGGTTTGTTACATAGCAAAAGCTAACTGATACAAGTAGAACACAGGATATATGGGCTCTTATGGTTATTATTCATTCATCCCATATTTATTAAGCACTAACTATGTATCAAACAGTGTGCTAAGTAGGCACTAGAGATGCACCAGTGTACAAGACACAAGGTCTCTGCCCTCATGGAGCTTATGTTCTTATTGCCTATACTAAGGAATTTGATTTGCCATAAGGAAAATTAAAAAAATTTATTAAAAGTCTTTAAAGCAAGGGCTAAATAATTCAATTTGTATCTTTAAAAGATTGTTCTAGTTACAATGTGGAGAATGGATTGGAAAGGGTAAGTATATACACAGAAAAATGAGTTAGGAGGCTGACACAATAGTTCAGGTGAGGGATAATTGTGACTTAGACTAAGATGATACCAGTAGACATAAAGAAGAGAAGTTAGTTAAGATTTAGAAAGGACAGGATTTGGTAACTGATTAAAACTATGGAGTGAGGAAACAGAATGATCTAAGATAACTCACAGTAAATAATAGTTCACTGGAGTAAAGAACATGAAAAGTAAGGAAAGTCTATGAAATAAAGATTGTGAATTTGGATTTGAAATGCTCATGAAATTTAAAGTAGAAATACCAAAAGGCAGATATGTAATTCTGGAGCTACATGAGACACCTGATCTACGTATATCAATTTGGAATTATTTGGCATAGTAATGGAAATTAACCCACAAGAGTAGATGAGATTGCCTAGAGAGTGGACAGTGAAAAGAAGAATGGAAGACTTTGGACAGAATTTGGAGGAATGATAACACTTAATGGGGAGCTAAAAAAATTGAGAAGAAATAGCCAGAATGGGAACCTGAAATGTGTCTTCATGTGAAAAAAAAAGGGGGAAGGATATTTTAAGAAAAAAATGGTCAACTCTATTGAGTGTTGCTGAGTGGCTAAATTAACAGAGGACTGAAATATCTTATTTGGATATAGTAACTGGGTGGCCATGGATGAAATTAGCCGAAATCACTACAGAGGAGGACTGAAGTTGGAAGCCAGAATGGAATGGAGTGAAAAGCCAGTGGAAAATGAGGTAAAAGTGACAGCGTACATAACTCTGTCAAGAAGTCAGGCTGTGAAGGGATGTCTGGGTGGCTCAGTTGGTTAAACCTCTGACTCTTGATTTCAGCTCAGGTCATGATCTCAGGGTCATGGGATTGAGCCCTGCAACTGGCTCTGCACTCAGCATGGAGTCTGCTTGGGATTCCCTCTCTCCCTCTCCCTCTGCCCCTCCCCTTGCTCACACTCTCTCTCTCTAAATAAATAAATACAGTCTTTAAAAAACAAAAAGATGCCAGGCTGTGAAGAGAAGAAAGATGAGAATATGGCTGCATAGGGAAACATGGGTTTCAAGGAAATGCTTAAATATTTACATATTTAATATTGATGAGAAGAAACCAATAAAGATGAAGAGGCTGAAGCTATACGTTAAAGTAGGGAAGAGATTCAGGTGGAGGTTGAAGCTATACATTAAACTAGGTAAGAGATTCAGATGGAGGATGACTTTTTACAGGAGACAGAGCAGTCTGTTCAGTGAGAGTGGAAAAAAAGGAAGAGATTGCAGCAGATGCAGGAAGATTTGTAAATTGGTGGCAGGAAGTTAAGGGAAATCCCATTGATGGTTTCTCTTTTTATGCAGGAGGTAACCTTTTATGCTGATAATAAAGAGGTGGGGGAAGTGGGGCTTGGAGATTTAAGGAAAGTGAAGAAAGATTGGAAGAGTTGTGGAAAGTGGGAAAGCAAACTGAGTTGGGAGACCTGGTAAAATTGCTGAGTGTTGCTGTGAACTGAGTTGAATTTGTGAGCATGAATTTGTGGTAGTGCCATTTGAGTTTAGACTCAGGGGAGAGGGATTACTGGGATCACCTAGAGTTAAAGGCTCTTCAGGTGAATGTGACCAACTGGCAAAGGGTCAAGGGAGTCAATAACAAGACAGTACATGAACTACTGCAAGAGCAAGGAATCTAATCTAAGGAGGATAACGAGAGAGGTAAAAATAGGAGGAAACTATTTCACTTCCTCAAGAGAAAGAAGAGAGATCAATGGCCTACAGCACCAAATGAGGTAGAACAAGAAGGGCAGAAATAGTTAAGCAGGAAGTCTTGAGGACAGGAGGACAGGCAGACATTAGGGTGACCCCCAGGATGTCCACCTCCTATTGCTCACACTTTTGTGCAATTCTCTTCCCTTGAGAGTGAGCAGGACCTATGCCTTGCTTCTAACCAATAGAATACAGTAAAGGTGACAAGATGTACATGATTACATGTACATGATTACATTACACAAGACTGTAGTGGCCATCTTAAGAGGACACCCTCTCTTCTTTGCTAGCTTTGAAGAAGCAAGCTGCCATGTTGTGAACTGAACCGTGTACCTGCGTCGAGGCCATGTGATAAGTAACTGAAAATGTCCTCTGGCCAGCAGTCAATAAGAAACTAAGGCTTTCAGTCCAACACCCTGTAAGAAACTGTAATCTGCTAACAACCACATGAACTTGAAAACAGATCCTTCCCCAGTCTTGCCTCAGTTGAGTCTAGAGCCCCAGTCAACACCTTTATAGCAGCACAGAGGGGCCCTAAAGCTAAGCCTGTACACCTAACGCATAGAAACTATGAGATAATAAGTGTGTTTTGTTTTAAGCTGCCAAGTTTGTAATGATATTGGTTACAAAGCATATATAATTAATAGAGAGAAGGTAGTCAAATGGAGAAATATCAAACCAGAGGTGATGACAAAGCACAGAGTGTTATCTCCAGAGGAGATAGAGAAGTGAAGGAAGGGGTCAGTGGAAATAAGGAAAATTAGAGAAAGAGGTTGTGTTGCTTCACAATGACCCAGAACTTATATATGTGATGAGCTTCAGACTTTAAAAGCACATGATGAAAGCAAATATCGAGAACTCTGAGCAGAAAGATGTGGTCTCACATTAACAATGAGAACATAAGCACCATCCTGGGACATCTGCGTTTAGTATAAAATGATAATCGCAGGGGCCAGCTCTTTAGGAAGCACCATAGTGAACTGATTGAATATGGTCTTTGGACATGGCTGTGTTTATACCATAGCTGTGATTTACCAACTACACAGCCATGGGAAATTTTCCTCAGCTCACTGAGATTTGTTTCTTTCATGTAAAATGCATTTCAGTGTAGACATGTTACAATGATTAAATGAGGTGATAGATGCAAAACACTTGCTGCACCTGGCATAAATACCGCTCAAGTACAGCTCTTCCATTCAAGAAATTTCCATTTCACAAGGTCCAATTGATCAAATGGATTCAAAGACTAGACAGCAATGTCACATAGGTGGTTAAAGAGAGAAAGCTCTTAGAAGAATCAATACGAAAAAAAATAGCCACCGATCTGTATAAATAGAATAGCACAAAAGGAATGGAGAAATTCATTATGTCTCATCAGAGATGAAGAAAGAGGAAAATCCCAGTTTTCAAAGAAATGAGATAAGCCTGGATTAAAAATGTACAGAATGCAACACTGAACTTCAGAAATATGATCTCAGTTTTTCCTGAAGAGACACTAAATCGATATCCGTACTTCACAAGATCAACACACCTTTAAAAGTTTCTTTTCCTGTGAGTCAAAACTTCATTTTAGGACTATCTCCATGTGTAGTGCTGGCCTTTGGGCTTCACATGCAGAGCCTCTTACTTTTTCAGGGTGAAAATAAAATTATTCTTCCTCAGGTGCATATCAATCATGTTAAGCTATTCTTTAAAAGCAATAAACAATGTACATTTGGTTATTAAAATAGAATTATTTTTCATAGGAATATAAGGGCTAGCTCAGTGTGTTTTAAACTCATGCTCCCAAGAATAAACCCACAATTCTCCATTCCTTTACCAAAAAGGGAAAAAAAATCATCTGTTTTAAAGGATATGAAATCCTGACATTTGGGTTAATTTACACTTAAACTATCCAAACATATTTCAAAAACTAGTTGATATTTGAGAATATATATTTCAGATGTTTTAAATAGAAAAATCACATTTTATATAAGGTAAACAAACCAAAACACCAAAAGATTGAGTCTTGTGGAACCTATGGTCTTATGAAATACAAATAGATTTTAAAGTTAGAAAGCTTTCTTTCTTATCCAACGTTTATTCTAAATTTGTGCATGTAAAAATATCTGTAATGTCTACAAAATGCCCAGGTGTTTATAATTATTAATAAATGAAAATGTTTGCAGAACTTCATGAGCTTGGCCAGGACATAAAATTCAGACACATTTCCAACAAGAACTGAAGAATTTCTTTGATGAGTAAACCACTCATTTTGAAAATAAAAGGATATGTGCAATTCATGAATTTTAGAATAAGGCCAAATTTGTGGTCTCAAACCACCCCACACAAATAATTTTTTAAACTATATCACATTCTATCAAATTTTGATGTATTGTTGACTTTGATATAATGATTTCTTTGGCCCTAAAATTTAAATGCTAAGTTTTTGTTTTAGTCAGAACATTCTTTCACAGCTATATCTGTCCCCATCCAGACCAATAACCACAAGACTACTGCAAATCCACATTTTAAACTACACGATAAAGGTTTCTATAACATAACTTTTCTCCAGAACAATTATTTATAAGATAAATAATGTTTTAAATGTTTATTTGAAAATGTTTAAATGATCATATATTTAAGTTTGATTTAATTAGATTCATATTGGACCTATCTTTCATATTTTCAAAGAACTGTTTTGCCAGATTGTCAAATTGACAAAATTGTACACAGCCTGGTATCTTTGAAAATTAGTTCTTCATCTTGATTGAGGTAGTCTGTTTTGAATAAATAAGTCTTAGTATTTTTATATTACTCTTCTAAACGCATCTAGAAATAGTGCACGTTTTCATTCAATCATTAGTAAACGTTCATTTGCATATGTTGTGTTGGTAGCTTAGTTGCCAAACATTTAGCTAAATGATAAATAGATACTCATTGAGGAATTAAATTTTGCTACAGGGTGGTCTTGATATGAGTCAAAGCCAGAAAATTAATGTTCAGCTTCCAAAACACCTAGTACACACAAAAATAATTAATTCCATAGCTGTGTGGGCTTTCAATTCTGTGAATTTATAATGTCTTCCATATTTTATTAATCGTCTACGCAGTTAAGGTATTATACTTTCTCACACCATTTACGTAGGGCAGAGATACAAATGAGTTAATTTCCTTGATGTAATCATTAATTACTGAATCATCTTAGTTGTAATCATTCTGTTTATGAGGTAATTTCATGATGTCGACTATTTTCCATTATTTTATAATTAAGTACCATTTCTGAACACCCTCTGGTCCCATTAGCTCACCCTTCCAATTCCATTGAAGTCAAATGTATTAGCAAATTATACCACTGCAGCTGATTCAGGTATTATAAGAAATTGACATTTACTAATGAAAAACTCTAGCATATACTATAAAAATAACAGTTTAAGTCACTACCATTAAATAAAGCTATATTTTAAAAAATAAGTTTAAATGGATAACACTCAATTCCAAGAGACACAACTGCTAGCCATCATGAGAAATCTACACAAGAAGCTCCTGTTGCAGGCACCCAGGGATCTCCACCCTAATTTAGTCCTCCTCACTGAGACCTACTCCAGTCAATGAGCAGAGAGCAAATCAGTGGATCAAGGATTTTCAAAGGCACAGCAGCAAAGTCTTTGGAGACTCAGAAGTACATATTAGATGTGGAGCTGGCTACAAAAAAAAGGCTAGGTGATAATGGCAGGTCACAGTCCCTGCAGCTGTGGCTAAGTGCAGTGAATGCTGCAGATAAAATCCATCTGATTCAGACATGATTCCATCATTCCGTCAGTGATTCAGACATGATTAAGGACCAATTGTACATATTTCGTAAAGGTCAACTATCTGTAAAGAAACTCATGTAAATGCCATCTGCTAATTGGTGCTTCTGCTCTTAGAAAATTTATATATAGCAATAAAATTTTTATTCAGTTGAATTGAATAAGTAATTATAATATGTAATGTATAAAGAATAAGGCTCAATTAATATGTGGTTTTTAAAAGTTGTTTTACAATAACTTATTTATAATAAAATAACTATAATGAATTATGAATAAATTAAATATTAATGGAATATAAATGGAGCAGGGACCAGAGGTAAAGGTTTTTGTATATCTTACTACAGATTATGGATTCTATTCTGGATTCATTAAAAAATTACTGAAGAATTTTATCCAGGGGAATCATATAAAAGTATTTGTAGTATACAAAAATCCATTTAGTGTCAGTGGATATAATGAGGTCAAGTTAGGGAAAGAAATCATAGGTGTGGAAACCTTAAGAAATTGTTGCAGTAAATCTGGCAAGAAATGATAGGCTCCTAATAAATAATGGACCTAAGGAATACTCATCAATAGCTGTTAAAACCACTAGATGGAAGGTTATAGAACTTTTTTTAAATGGATGGATTAGTATTATAACACACTAAGCCACTGGAAATTTGTATATTATATGCACCCTGCAATGATGAAATAGAAACCACCTATAGAGCATTCTTACAAAAATTCTAATCAAGCTTCTAGATCTAAATATGAGTTTATAGAAAGTACAGAGATAGAGAAATAGCTTTAAAGCTACCATGAGGATACAATCAGAAAAATCCACAATGTGGGAAATTCTATAGGATATACAACCTGATTCATTCAGCAAACAAATGGAAAATAAAAACAAAAAGGAGGAAGAACCTCTAAACCAAATGAGACGCAATAAAGAAATATCAACTAAATGCAACGTGTAGTTCTTACTTAGTTCCAGATTTGAACCAATCTGTAAAAACAAGAAATTATGAGACAACCAAGGAAATATAAACACTTACTGGATATATAAATATATTATTAAGGAATTGCTATTATTTTACGATGCTAAAGTTGTTGTACCCATGTTTTAAAAAGTCTTTTCTTTTTAGAAATGTATACTGAAGTTTTTACTGACAAATGATATGACACTTGGAACTTGTTTTAAAATAATCCAATGAAAGGACAAAATAAGAAGCGACTAGAGATGAAACAAGATTAGCCAAATGTTGGTACTTGTTGAAACTGAGCGATTGGTACATTTTACTATGTTTAAATTTTCTTACAATAAAAAATTAAGAATAATAGAAATAAAAGAAGCAGAAGCTGAGAGGATAGAAAGAAGCGAATACTTCGGAGATGTTACGGACAGGACATGGCAGCCAATTATATCTGAAAGGGGGAGGACAGATGGCTTCTAAATTTCTGGCTTGGTGATTAGAGGTATGTAAGTACTGTTCATCAAGTCGGGAGATATAGGCGAGGAGTAGATATAGGAGTGAAATTGACAAGTCTGGGTTGGGGTGGGCGGAGTTTGAAATACCAGGCAGATATCGAAGCGCAAGTGTTCAAGAGGTATACTAAGCAGAGAAGAAGGTCAAGAATATAAGTCTAGTGTATAAAAACATGTAAAGAGATGTGGAAAGGAAGTGAAGACTAAGGAGTAGTATTCAGATAAATAAGAGCAAAATCAGTTGAGATTGGAGCTACTAAAATAAGGAAAGACATAGCTTCAGGGAAAGGGATTGGTCAGTAGTGTAAATTAAAGAATTAAATGTAAGTTACAGAAATTAATTCTTAGCTTTAGTAACTAAATAGCAATCCATGCCAGTTCAAGTTCACAAACTGAGCATATGAATTAATTTCCCCTCATTCCTCAAATCCCATTAAAATAAGAATATATCAATTTAAAAAGGAAGGGGTAAACAGAGCAGGGAGAAGGACATGAGGGAGTTTACCAATAGATGAACTATTTCAACACTGTTCTGTGAGGTAGAAAGTGAGAGAGGTGAAGCAGGCTAGGAAAAGACAGAGCCCAGAATAAATACGAAGAGGCTGCTGCCAAGGACAGAGGCATTCTGCCTTTCAGAACTTAGGAGGGGTTATTGACTCAAGGACACTAGGTGTGATGGGCAGCAGAGTACAGCAGAGGGCTGAAAACAGAAGCATGTATTGAAAGTCTGCTGCTATTTCCCCATCCTTACGTTCAGAATACACAGCAGCCAGGTGTTACCATCTAGGCAAAAAAAAAAAAGTAGAAGTTTTTTTTTGTGTGTTTTCTAAATAAATTTAACACACTGTTTAGCATAAACAAATTAAGTAACTGTTACTGTTGGAGCATGAGGGAAAAATATTCTGAGAGTCAGGTTTCCCCAGGGTAGAAGGTCTGACATGGGTCTGAAAACAAAAGGTAGTAGACGGAGCTAAAAGGATGTGATAGAAGATGGGGAAATGTAGTTAGGATCATTACCTATAATGAAGAGCCAAAAATGGAAGAAGAGTGAAATAAACTCTTGCCAACTACTTCATGAGGGTGTATAGATTATGTGAAGCTATAGGTCTAAGGAGGCAGGAAGACATGAACATAGGCTCGCAATAAGGAACTGAAATGAATCCCCCAATGACTTGGTTACCATTATTTTCTAAATCTTTAAAGAAATTGAATTGGTCTTCAAAAACTTTCTCACCAAAAAAAACCAAAAAAACAAAAAACAGATACTGTAGGATGCCTGCTTCTAGCCAAGATTGAGTAACAGGGACAGGATTCACCACACTACCTGAAACAACGAAACAGTTAATATTATAACGTTATAACCATGAAAAATAAAACACTGGACAAGATATTCAGGCATTGTATATCAGGTAAGTAAGCAGAGAATGTTGATCCCGAGAGACGGAAAACAAGCAAGGTAAGCCCTATGACTTCCCAGCATACTGTCCAGACTGATTTTCCAGGCTGTGGTGCAGGGGGGGGGGGGAATCCAAACAGAACCAGGCAGTAACCTTGAGTTGACAGAAGAGACACGTGGAGTCTAGAGAGGCCAAGAGGTGGAGTTCAAAAAGCCAAGTCCCAAAAAGGAGAGAGCAGCACAGAAAGAGAGCTATGGAGATCCACAGAGGATACCCCTCAAGTTTTCAGCTGAGTTTTTAGTAGCATATGACTATGGAGAACTTGCCTGGGGAAAGGGAAAGAACCACTTGAAAGGGACAGATACATAGAACTCAGACAGGTTCAAGAATATTTCATGTTCTAAACAACCACAGAGGAAAACCTCATAATGAAAGGAAAATCAGGAAGAGCATTTACAATGATATCGCTTCAGTAGTGGAGAAAATTAGCCTAAGATTAAAGATAATTCTGGTTTTATCTAACAATGTTTAAAAGCAAGCTTAAAAAGATCAAACTATTACCGTCATTTAACTGCACTTCAGAGCAAAGCTCAAGAATATTTATAGGAATATTAAGCATCTAACAAGGTAAAAATTACAATGTTTGGAATTAAATAAAAAATTATCAGGCATACAAAGAAATTGGATAATATAAACCACAATAAAGACAAAAATCAGTAAATAAACACATTCACGAAACTGGCACAGATGATAGAATTGTCAAACAAGGACATCAAAAAAGTTATTGCAACTATATTCCATATACCCAAGAATGTAGAGGAAGGATCAAGCAGGTAAAATACAAACTTGAAAGATTTTAAAAAGGCCCAAATCAAACTTTTGGAGCTGAAAAATATAATGCTTGAAATAAAAAAATATCTGAGATGGGATAAACAGCAATTTAGACATTGCAAAATTAAAAACTAGTAAATTTAAATATATAAATCGTCTAAAATAAAGTACAAGAGAATAGACTATAAAATAAAATGAAGAGAGCTTCAGTAAGCTGTAGAACACAACTGGCCTAATATACATTTAATTAGGATCCTCAAAGAGGGAGTGGATACGGGAAGACATAATGGACAAAAATGTTTCCAAATTTGATGGGATCCATAGACTCACAAATCAAAGAATCTCAACAAACCCCAAACACAAGAACCATGAAGAAAACTACACCAAGGTATATTAGAATTAAAGAACTGAAACCCACTAGAAAAGAGAAAATGTGACAAGTAACCAGAGGGGAAAAAAAACACATAAACAACAACAACAAAACAAAAACAAAATGAGAATGAGAGCAAGTTCTTTTTGGAAAACTATAACTAAGACAGTAGAGCAACATCTTTAAAGAACTGGCAGTGGGAGGTAGAACTGTCAACCTAAAATTCTATACCCAGCAAAAATATCTCTCAAAAACCAAGGCACAAGAAAGACTTTTCCAGACATCCCACAACTAAAAATAAAATCACAATCAGACCCTTACTATAAAAACTGTTAACACATGTTCTTCAGGCACAAGGAAAATCATACCAGATAAAAATCTGGATCTGTGCTAAGGAATGAAGAGCATCAGAAATGGTGTGTGTATGGAAATAAAAAACTTTTCTTATTTTCAAATCTCCCTAAAAAATAGGTATCTGTCTAAACAAAAATAATAATATATACTGCAATTGATAACATATATGGAGTATATGTACAAAGGCTGAGAAGAGGAAATTAATGTGTACTGTTAAGGTTTTTATATTACACATAAAGTGGTATAATATTAACTGAAGATACACTATGATAAACTAAAGATATTCCAAACACTATGGTAAACACACACGGAAGGGAAAGTTATAGGTAATCAGCCATTAACAGAGAAAAAATTGAATAAAAGTACTCATTCAAAAAAAGGAGAAAAAGAATAACAAGCAAATAAAGGATAGACAGAACAAATAAAAAGCAGATAGTAAGGTAAAGGATTTTAAACCAAACTGGATCAGTACTTACACCAAATGTAAAGGGTATAAATATTTCAATTAAAAGTCATAGCTTGTCATATTGGCAAAAATAAACAAAACCCAACTAACTATATGCTGCCTTCATACATGCACTTTAAATATAAAGACAGAAATAAATTAAACATAGCATGGGAAAAAATTCTGTTAACACTAATCAAAAGGAAAAAAGAGTGGTTGTATTAGAACAAAGTAGATATTACAGCAAAGATCAATCCCAAGGATAAAGAAGGCCATTTCATAATGACAAAATAGACAATTTGTCAGGAAGACATAACAAACCTAAATGTCCACACAGCCAAGTACAGAACTTGAAAATACATGAAACAAAGACTGACAGGACTGTAAGAAGAAACAGAAAAATCCTTACCGTAGTCAGAGATGTCATTATTTCTGTCTCTCAATAACTGATAGAACAAGTAGACAGAAAATTAGTAAGGAGACAGAAGACTGAACAACACTATCTACCAAATCAACCTGATCAACATTTATGGAACCCTCCACCCAAAGTATACATTGTTTCAATTTTACACAGAATGTTTACCAACATGGACCATTTCCTACCTATAAAAAAAACTCACAATTTTTTTTCCAAGATTTTATTTATTGATTTATTAGACAGAGAGAGAGAGACAGCCAGTGAGAGAGGGAACACAAGCAGGGGGAGTGGGAGACGAAGAAGCAGGCTCCCAGCGGAGCAGGGAGCCTGATGCGGGGCTCGATCCCAGCACCCCGGGATCATGCCTCGAGCCAAAGGCAGATGCCTAACAACTGAGCCACCCAGGCACCCCTCACAATTTTTTAAAAAGAATCAGTTCATGTACATTATACTCTCTGACTACAATGTAATTGAATTAGAATCAACAATAAAAAGGCCTTAAAAATATCCCCAAGTATTTGAAAACTAAATAAAACACTTTAAATAATCTGAGTCAAAAACTCAAAGGAAAACTTAGGAAGTATCCTGAACTGATAGAAACTGAAAATACAACATTTCAGAATTTGCAGCATGGGGCTAAAGCAGTACAAAAGGGAAAATGTATAATGCTAAGTGCCTACATTAGTGAGAGAGAGAGTTCCCAAATTAATGATCTCAGGTTCCATCTTAAGCAACTAGCAAAATCAGAGCAAATGAAACCCAAAGTAAGCAAAACAGAGTAAACAATAAAGATCAAAGGGGAAATCAACTGAATAAAAAACAAAAACAATAGAGAAAATCAATGAAACCAAAATGTGGTTCTTTAAGAAAACCAGTAAAATTGATAAACTTTCAGCCAGCCACATTGATCAAGAGGCAAGACAGAATAGAGCCCTGGGTGGCTCAGTCATTAAGCGTCTGCCTTCGGCTCAGGGCGTGATCCCGGCATTCTGGGAGCCTGCTTCTTCGTCTCCCACTCCCCCTGCTTGTGTTCCCTCTCTCGCTGGCTCTCTCTCTGTCAAATAAATAAATAAAATCTTTAAAAAGAAGAAGAAGATGGGGCGCCTGGGTGGCACAGCGGTTAAGCGTCGGCCTTCGGCTCGTCATGATCCCGGCGTTATGGGATCGAGCCCCACATCAGGCTCCTCTGCTACGAGCCTGCTTCTTCCTCTCCCACTCCCCCTGCTTGTGTTCCCTCTCTCGCTGGCTGTCTCTATCTCTGTCAAATAAATAAAATAAATAAATAAATCTTTTAAAAAAAAAATAAATAAATAAAAAGAAGAAGAAGAAACAAGACAGAAGACACAAATTATCAATATCATAAATGAGAGAGGTGACATTACTACAGATTCTATAGAATAAAAGTATAACAAGGCAATGCAGTTGACCCTTGAACAACCTGGGTTGAAACTGTGCACGTCCACTTACCTGCAGATTTTCTTCTTTAAATAAAAACAGTACAGTATTGCATTTTCTCTTGCTTATGATTTTCTTAATAACATTTTCTTCTCTAGCTTAATATACCATAAGAATACAGCATATAATACATATACAAAATATATGCTAATTGAATGTTTCTGTTATAGTTAAGTTTGGGGGCTGTCAGAAGTTACACACTGCTATTTGACTGCACATGAGGATGGAAGGCAAAAGGATGGCAGAAGGGACTTGTCCCTTCTTTTTACCTTGCTGTTCTTGTCTGCATCACCCTGGCAATGACTCCTTATCTGTGTTATGCATTAAATTGTGCCCCCCAAAAGATATTAAAGTCCTCACCCCCAGTACCTATGAACGTGACCTTATTTGAAAATAAAGTCTTTGCAGATGATCAAGATGAGGTGGGCCTTAATCCAAGGATTGGTGTCTTTATATAAAGAGGAAATATGGACACATAGGGATATGATATGAAGATGTAAAGGGAAGTCCATCTACAAACCAAGGAAAAGAACTCCTGAGCCTACCAGAACTAGGAGACTCGCAGAACAGATTCTCCCTCGTATCCCTCAGAAGGAACCAACCCTGCTGACACTCTGATTTCAGACTCACAGCCTCCAGAGCTGTGAGGGAATGAATGCATTTCTCTTGTTTTAAACCACCTAGTTTGTGGTACTTTGAAACGGCAGCCTTAGAAAACAAATACACCCTGTCAGTGGCACATGCTTCCAGTCTCCAGCTTTCTTCTGGTACCCCCATAACTCATTTCACCATCCTGGAGAGTACCCGCCCGGGCTGGGCTGCAGCCCTATCTGCGAGGTACCCCGGGGGCTCTCAGTCAGCTTCCTGGTTCTGGGAACCCCAGTTCCTCTTTTGTTCCTCAGTCCTTAAGGATGGGAGGTGCTCCCTGCAGTTACTGTTTTACTTCCGTGTTCCCTTTTTGCTTTTTTCAGTTTCCTGACATCCATTTAACCAATGCCTTGTATTTAATTTTCTCTGTGGATATAGGAAATAACTAGCAGTTTCTTTACTTCCAATAAAAACCCCCAGGAATAATCATTCATTCAGAGTGAAAGTCCAAGTCTGAAACATAGCTTACGAAATCCTACGCAATCTGTCCCCTGCCCCTGGCTACTTCTCTGCCTGCATTTCTCGTCATTTCCTCTGTTACCCACTCTGTTCCAGCCACACTGGTCTCTTTGCTAATCCTTAGGCATACCAAGCATGCTTGCTTCATGGCCTTTGACTTGCTGTCCCCTATGCTTGTAGACATCTGCATGCATGTGGCTCACTACTTCAAGTTTCTGCCTTTACTTCTGGAGCCTTCTTTCCTGACAATGTATACAAAAGTATTATTTCTCACAATGCCTGCCTTCTCTTTCCCCATAATCCCTTTCCTCAATAGCACACATCACCTCCTGGCATGCTTTATATCCATTTGTTATCCACTGCCTTCTCTAGTAGCATGCCAGCTCTAAGAGAATCATTGTTCATTGCTGTGTCCCCAGTGCCCAGAGCAGGGTCCGGCACACAAGTGCCAGCTTCGGAAAGGAAGACTGAAGAACTGTAGACAAACCCTTACCAGCAGCCCTACTGCTGAGCCAGTGTGCTCAAACTATAATGAATCTTTAATTTTAAAAAGATGGTGTGATTCTTCTTTGGCTTTGTTGGCTGCCTTTCCTCTGTGGAGCCGCACTTTGTAGCAGCATCTCCCGAAATTCTTTCATGATAGTGCAATTTAAGTTGTGTGTTCCCTTCAGTTTAACAATTTAGATTTTTTTATAATGCAAATATTCTCTCCATTTTAAACCTTTAAAAGTTAAGTCGAGCAATACTGGTCAGTCAGCAGAATTTATGAAGAGACTGGTCATTGCGTGATGAGGCTGGCATAGGACGCCGTATGAGAGGATGATGAGTATGAAATGTACGACACTGTATGATTAAGACTCTTTGCTGGGGGGAGCCAACCAAGAAGGAAATGTAATTCCTACCCTATAGAGCTTAAAATCTCACGGATATTGAACTCCAACGAATGAAAAAAATCTCGACAGTTACTTACCGACAATGCACAAACAAAAATAAAAACATAATACCTGAGTGCTGGTTAGGTAAGACACAATGGCCATTACCAGGCCCATGCAAACTACAATAGTGCCTACAAGTTGAGTAGAAACCCAGGATTTAAAGAAAGAGACGAAGATCAATGAGGATTAGGTTCTTGTGAAAGGAAATGACAAATACCTGAATATAACTTCATTAGTTACCTATAGTTTATAAACTACACTATGAATTTAACCTCTCTCTTTTCTTATTTACCTTTTTATTCTGTGCTTTCCCTTAAATGTCTCATATTCTATTCTGAATTCAAATGCTTCTATACTTTAAACGTCAGGATGGAGTTACACCATAAACTTGTTCCAACTCACCTCGGGTCTCAACTGAAATGTCATTTTCACAGACAGACTTTTTCTGGTCAGTTTATCTGAAATAAGTGTGCCTTGGGGCGCCTGGGTGGCTCAGTCATTAAGCATGTGCCTTCTGCTCAGAGCGTGGTCCCGGCATTATGGGATCAAGCCCCACATCGGGCTCTCCACTCCGCTGGTCCTCTCCCACTCCCCCTGCTTATGTTCCCTCTCTTGCTGGCTGTCTCTCTCTCTCTGTCAAATAAATAAATAAATAAAATCTTAAAAAAAAAATGAAATGTGTGCCTTGTTATTCTCCATCTCAGCGTGTCTCTCACAGCCCTTAGCACAATTTAAAAAATCATTAGTTATTCTGTGACCTTATCATTTGTCCTCCTTGCTAGATAATAAACTACCTAGAAGGAGGGTGTATTATTTTTCATTACTGTATACATATTGCTCAGCACAGTGCCTAGCACTTAATATATATTTGTTGAAATGTCATAGTATGTATTTCTGTGACCAGACCAGAAATTCATATATAAAACTGATCCCAATGCCCAAAATAGTTTTATTTTCAACATTTACTAAGTTTAAGTTGTGCTAATTTCTCATACATAGAAATGTGTATCCACATAACTATTATACATATACACACATACAAACGTAATTCATATCCATAGTAACATTTTGAGCTTTATGTATGAAATTAATTTCAATGTGGGTCAAACATTTCCTCTTTTACAACAAACCTAATCTGTTCATGAGAATCTTCATTCCATCCGAGGTAAGGAATCCTTGGTAGAACTGGGATATGGTACTGGGATGGTCAGAACTGCCCCTCATCCATACAGGGTGCCTTGGTACAAGTTAGAAAAAGATCCACATGGTCTGAGTAGACACTGCCACACACCCGTAAAGCCGGGTTGGTAGGTGGAGCCTGGCAAGGTTTCAGCACTCGTTGGCTGTCCCAGCCAGGTGCCCTTATACAGGGCACAACCTGCAGGTAGGTGGCCATCCTAGAGGGGGCTGCTCAGTGGTGATGCAAGCAGAAAGGGGTGGTCAGGCCACCCTTGTACAGCCTTATTCCTTGCTCAAAAAGACTGACTTAATTTGTCTGGCTGAGTTTGGTCAGATAGGGGATCTCTTCTTGGAACCACTTCTGTTGATTTAGCTGAAGAGAGAGATCTCCTTGGTGGAAGATCACTTCCATGTTCAAGTGTGTACATGGTGTGCCATGTCCAAGTGGACGTTCAAGGCTTAATCTTAAGTAGTAACCCAATGTTAATTCTTGATTCCTAAAAATTATGCTGTCAAGTTGGCTCTAGGTGAGCTATGCAGGTTCCCTCTGCAAAAAAAAAAAAAAAGAATCAGAAGTTAGTTCACTTCTATAGCACTGCTTAGTGACTTTTTGGAAATTATATCAGTGGCCCTGAAAAGAAGCTCGGCAGCTATCTCATCAGGGATCCTATTTATTGACTGTCATGACTAATGACATATGGGATCAATTCTAGCTCCCATGTTATCAGGAAAGAACATGTTTGTCTCATTTCAGGAATCTTTTGTAAATTCTAGTTCCTAAAATGTAGGGTCACAGATTTTAAGAGCCACATAATTTTTTAAAACCAAAATTAATTTACCTTTTTAATGTCCTTAGTCTTGAAGTTCAAATCATTAAGGAAGGCCTGTTCCAAAACTACTAAGATGAATTCATCACTTGGAGTGGGAGCTCAAACCACTGAAATATAATTTTAAAAGGATTTTTATTTTGGAAATAGAACATAAAACTGGTTATTTGGGAATAAAGGATTGGACAGTGGAAAACAACCTAGACTAGATCCCTGAGTCCTGGTTTTAGGCTACCTAATTACATGAGATTGTGCAAGTGACTTAATTTTGATGGAATGTCTGTCTTCTCCTGTTTATTAAATGAGAGTTTAAAGTCTTAAGTCCTTATAGCTCTATGATTTATTTTATATTAAAAGTCCTCAATGCAGGAAGAATGTCAGATAAAGCAGTCTGTGGGATCAGAAGTAGCATTTGCAATCACACACATAAAGAAGCACCGTGTATACAACAGCCCCTGAGAGAAATGTTAAGTATGCCATCCTAGACCTACACTGAGCTCAGTACTGCACCAAATATCCCAGCAGATTTTTTTCAGTTATTCTAATTGGTCACTTCTTTGGGGAAAATCCTCACTCCACTAGTAAATCAGGGTCCAGAAATCAAAGGGGGCAGGAGAAGCCTTATCTAGCCACTGTGGCCACTTTAACAGTAATTCATTTAATCCGCTGTCCACCTCCACCACCAAGTTTCACGTTAGCTTGACGAAGTTTATGTTCCAGACGTGCAGCAAATCCAAATATGGGGAACATTCTTCCATTGCCAAAATGGGAAATCTGCCTTATCTCCTCTTCAAAATCCTATCTACCAGAAAATCTGTCCCCTGTTAAAAACACTCAAATGGGCAGAAAGCACATTTTGTGTGCAATCCCGTATAGGCTCGTCCTCACGCCAACTTGCGGGGATCCCATAAACCACTCTTGTTAACGTACAGATCTTTTTAGAAACACTTGTATACAGACTTTGTCTAGCTGGGGTAAAGGTTAATATCTAGGTACCCGGGATACGTTGGGCATCCCGCTTCTGGACGCCCACAAACCTGCTACTAATTCTTCCTGCTGAACTAACGCCTCTACATGTAGCCTCTGTATTTACACCCCCGGGGAAATCTCCCCAGGACTTTCTCCCCCCGTTTAAAATGAACGGTGATTCCTCGGCCAGTTTCTTCTCTCCTCCACCTGACCGGGAGGAACCTGCGCTCCTGCGTTCCGGGGAGGTGCGGGCCGGGCCCAGATGAGTTCCAGGGCACAGGTGGGTCCCTGCGAAGGGGCGTCCGGGGCCAGCCCGCCAGGCTAGGGGCCCCCACACCCCACCCCACCCCACGCATGCACACGCGCTTGTGTCACTGCAGGAGCGCGCAGCACCTTAAGCAAGGATGGGTACTTCTGGAATAGTCTTCCAACCGTCTTAAGGTACTCAGCGGCTCGCTGCGTTTGGGTTGTCCCCCCGCCTCTAAATCAGACCCCCAAGGAAGATCTTTACCGACTCGAGCTTCATGTTGAAAATCACTGGGGAACGGGGGAGTCCGTGCGGCCAGGAGACGGGAAAGGGACCGAAAAACTCCCTCCCGCCAACTCCAGCCCTCTCGGTGCATCCTCCCCCCGCCCGGGGCGAGGGGCGGGCCGGGGGTGGGGGGAGGCCCTGCAAGGGGCCCCTCCCTTCTCACCTCCCGCGGCCCACTTTACTCACTTGCTCTCTGCTCCTCGGCTTGGCCGCCNCACTTGCTCTCTGCTCCTCGGCTTGGCCGCCTTTACCCAGGGGTAGTGCGGAGGGGCTGAGGGGAGGAGAGAGGAGCCGGGAGCCATCTCCGTGCGGCGCCCTCGGCCCGGACCCGCGGGCCGGAGGACCAGGGCCATGGACGCCCCCAGCCGGGCGCCTCGGCGAGGCAGGCATGCTTGGTCCCGCGCCCTCGACGCGGGCTCCGAGGGCTCCACCAGGCCCTCCCCCCCCCCGTCCGC